>NW_017731910.1:521312-572233 GCF_001890085.2 Hipposideros armiger | reverse complement strand
CAATATACTGTGATTCCCAGATACTTACCTATAATGAGATTGCATAAGGTCAATAATTCATTAATATCTCATCACACAAGTAAATTGAAAATACTTTTATTACTACTTATTATGGCTGTTTACTGTTCAGAAAACAAATTTCAGTAATAATTTTGGTTTAAACAGAAACAGGACGAATTATGAATAAATGTAATTGATAGCTGTCAATTAAGAGGCCTTTGTGGTGAAAGAATAAAAATAGATATTCTTTATAGTTAGGCATAAATCATAGATGACAATCAACATATAAATGATTCAGTTCAGTAACTATTATTTGGTACATTGTACTGGGTGATTCATGATCATAGTAATGCTTTGGATTTTCATGTCACATGAGGAAGGGGAAGTGGTGTTCTCATTGCAATGTGAATGATAGGGGGCATAGAGGGTTAAGTAAACTGACCCAGCCATTTGTTAGTTGGTGACAGACAGATATAAAATGTCTTTTTAAATATCTGATTCTTCACACCTGCATATTTCAGCCTTTATAGACTCACAGTAGCAGAAATAGATGTCCAAAAAGAAAAGGCAAAAAGCCGAGAAAAAGCAGAGTATAGCACATAACCCCTTGGTTACACTTTAGACTTTAAGAGGTTGGTTGCTTTGGCAAAATATTATGAAATCCCAGATTAAGCCCACTGTTAAGTAGCATGTGACCTTACGCAAATAAGGTCTTTCTGTTCTCATATCAGAACTTAGGAGTTTGATTATCTTCAATTCAGTTACTCCAGGGTTTCGAGGTTGTTGAAGAAAAATAGTATTTATTTTAGAAATGACTAATTGTTCGAATAGAATATACGTTTACAACAGTTACAATAGCTATTTACAATGACTGTCATCCTGCTTTTTGTTGAAAGGGTCTTATGTTGTACTCTAAATTAAACTGTGAATAAAAAGAATATAGTCTGTAAGATTATAAAACCCCTTAAATTCCAACTAAAAGCCAAAGACCAAAAAAGCAATGTTGAAGTAGGAAGTAGGTGTGGCTAAGATAGAAGACACCAGACAAGGGAAAGCTGCTCATTGTTGGCGACTGCCAAAAGAGGGTGGCAGTGCTGTGTGGACATAATTCCGTGGCGTAAATTGTGTTTAATAAGAATGTGTGGCTTTTGTTTTCCTTTGACACGTGACTCAAGAGCTGGATTCCAGGATGGGAAGAAAGGTTGAGGAGCAGCGAATGATTCAAATAAAAAATGCTTTGGACTCTTCAGCTCCCTACATTATTAAAGGCCCTAAACCCGTTTGACTAAGTTTGACGATGTAATTATTCTGAGGAGATGTGGAATCACCAGCCCAGTGGCAGAATTCTTATTGTCCCAGATCCCTGAATTATTTTATTAATAGTTGTAGCTCATATTTGTTATATGCTTTATGCCAGGTGCACTGCTGAATGCTTTATATGGAATATCTCATTTATGACAACACTTTGAAATAGGTATTATTTCCATTTTCCTTTTATAGCAAAAACGTTGAGATATTAGAATTTAGCAACTTGCTGAAATACTTCGTGACTGTGTGTTTTATGTATGATATTTAAAAAATTCCACACGAAATTTGAGGGTGGGGAATGGTTATTGCTTTGCAATGCGTGTGAATATTATTTAACAGTTTAAGACAGGAAATGAAGAATGGTGTAAAATATAATAATGAATTCATTTGGAATTGCTTGCCATTTTTGCACAGATTATAATAACTGCTTGAATTGAATTTTCTTGCGTCACTAGCTTTGGAATCAGAGCTAAATTTGAATATCAGCCTTGCCACTTGTTAACTGGGCACTGTTCTATTGTAATGAGGTTGTTTAAATGTACTATGCCTCAGTTTCCTTATCTGGTAAATAGGCATAAAAGCTTCCTCCTTCACAGTTCTATTATAAATACATCAATCCTCATTGTTTATGGATTCCATACTTGCAATTCACCTACTTTATAAAACTTATTTGTAACCCCATAGCAATATATAGTACTTTGAGTCATTGGCAGTAAAATTTGAATCACCTGACCACGTGGTTCCAGCTGAGGTAAAACAAGGTGACATCTGTCTTCTTATCTCATCTCTCATACTTTCAACAAGTATCCATTTCACCATCTATTGAATACCATGTTTTTTTGCATTTTGTGTTTTTCATCGGTGATTTTACTATTTAAAATAGTGCTAAAGTGCTGGCTAATCATTCTAAGTGTAGGAAGGCTGTGACATGCCTTTTGGAGAAAAATACATGTGTTAAATAAGCTTAATTCAAGTATGATTTGTACTGCTGTTGGCCATCATCAGTTCAATGTTAATGAATCAACAACACATATTAAATAAGATGTTTTTTAACTGAAACACATTAAAAGGTTATGCATTGATTTGTTGATAAAGATATGACCAGAGGTTCTCAGGTGCCTAACCCTGTATCTCCCCTAGGAGCAACGATTCAGTAGTTGCTGGTTTAGTGTTCACAACTTTATATAACTATTGTGAATAAAATGAATTGACTGTGTAACAGGCATGCGCTTACTTTCAACTTTTCAGTTTTCCTTCTGTTCTTAGACAAGCAAACACCTCTGAAAGAGCTGGGGATATTCTTAATGATTTTAACAGGGCAATAAATACTCTGAAATAACACAAATACAGTCTTCTCCTTTTTAGCTTCTAGAGTCCCTTATAACAACTTGTCACAAAAATATTACTTCTTATTAAGTTAAAAATTCAGTTTTGCACCCTAGTCTAAACTGTCTTCCAAGATAACTTTATTTTAACAGAAATTAAATATTTTTCAACTCAGCAGGCATTGCAGTCCCTGTCGCAACTCTTCAACTCTGCCACTGTGGTGGAAAAGCAGCCATAGATAATATGTAAATGAATGGTGATGACAGTGTTTCAATAAAACTTTATTTACCAAAGTGGGCAACTGGCTGGATGTGGCCTGTGTGTGAGCTGTAGCTTGCTGATCCTTGATTTAGGGTAATGTTGGCTCTTGGTTTATGATATTATTTATCAGTTTACTAGAAGATCTACAAACCGTAGAAAGTAAAATTAAAAAATTTCTATAACTGTGTTTTTCTGTTGGTAGTACTGGAAGTGATAATAACTATATGTGGTGAGCATTAACTAAATGCCTGGCACAGTGCTACTCACTTTATACTATATATTTTCTCAGTTTAGTCCTATGAGAGTACATGATTACTATCTCATTCTTCAGAGGTAGAAATTGAGGCCTGGAGACATGAACTCATTCAAGGTCACAGAGTTAGGAAGTGGTGCAACTTGGTCCAAGGATGGTTTTGATCTTGTAGCTAGCATGTAAAATTCTTCACCTAACCTTTACTTATTTTCTGATATTTTACTACAATAATTTGGGGATGTTGATTGCAGAGTTAGAAGTTCATGGTACAGCGTCTTAAGCTTTTCTGGAAAAAAAAAAAGAAAAACAAACATTTAGTGGATAAGTAGATGAGTGTGGGTTTTAGCTCTAATTCTTAGGTTTTTAAACTTAGCTTTTGATTTTTTTCTAAGTTTTCAAATGTATTCTAAAAGGGGAATCTACCTAAATGTGAGGCTTTGCTGCTTCGATCTCTGCTGGGAGATTTTTTTTCCTTTATTGGATAATTTGAAGGTTTTATTTTGTTCTTGTTTCTATAATATCCTGATTAAAGGATTAGAAAGCCCTTTCCTATGTTTGAGTCACTAATACCACCCTGAGCACAAAGCCACATACTCAGGGGACATAGATTTGCATTTGTTGAATGAATAATAACTTAACAGCAGCACAACCTTCTTTTTTGTAACTGTGTCAACTGTTCTTCACATTGCCCATGTCTGCTGGGTGCAGTTCTCAGAATTAGCAGAGAGCTTGACATCAGTAATAAGATGTAGGTTGTGGAAATGACTAGGTTGGATTTGTGAATATTGAAAAAGTGGGCTCATGGTTTCAGAGTGTAGATGCTGGTTTAGCTATTGCATGTGAAGCACTGCACTGCCCTTGGTATCTCCTTTATGTTTAGTTCTCACTTGCTGGGTCAACCTTTTATTTGGATGTAGTATTTGACAGCTACAATTAGGAATCCAAGCATAATGATCCTTGTTTTCTGGAAACTCAAAGCCTCACATCAACTGATAAGTGGTCTCGATCTACATATCTATCTATCTATCTATGTATATATGTATATATGTATATATGTATATATGTATATATACATATATATATCTGTATCTCTATATTTGTATCTGCATCTAATCTATTATCTATCATCTATCTATCTATCTATCTATCTATCTATCTATCTATCTATCTATCTATGTATCTCCATCCATCCATCCATCTATAGAGAGAGTGATTTAATGGAGGTATTATAAGAAGAGTACTTACTGTAAGAGCACAGAGGGAGGCAAAACTGACTGCCTGGGGGGGACAGGGAGGTATGAAGAGGGCCATTTTTTGTTAGGAATGGGAGTTTTCCAAATTGAGTAGGTGAGTTGGTCAGCATTTCTGGAGAAAGAAGACTACAGCAACAAGAAAGGATGAAATATTTTGGGAATGATATGAATTTTGCTGTGGTTGGAAAAGGGTGGGCAAGCGGTGAGGCTGGTAGAACAGAGTGGGGCCAGATTGTGAACTGCAAGTGGTCATAAGGGCGACTTTGGAAAGCTGTAATCAGGGCGTGCCATGATCAGAGCTTTATAAAAATAATGCTGGTGACAGTGTAAAGGGGAGGAAAGGGATGGGGGAATCTAGTGACTCATGGGCTGTATGTCCTTCTGCCTTCCAGCTTTCTCCTGTGCTTCTGGAGAATATCTAGAAATGAAGAACCAGGTGTGCAGTAAGTGTGGCGAAGGCACCTACTCCTTGGGCAGTGGCGTCAAATTTGATGAATGGGATGCATTACCAGCAGGATTTTCCAACGTGGCGACGTTCATGGACACTGCGGTTGGCCCTTCTGACACCAGGCCAGTCGGCTGTAACAAGTAAGAACTGAAAGGAACCTTTGGATCTTGACTAAATAGTCAAGAAGGGAAGAGTTGTTCTTTTCCAGAAAGAATTTGAGGATAATCTTTCTACTAATTGGGATTATGCTGATAGATAGGCTAATTGCAAAGCATCATATTTTTTTTAGACAGCCATTACAAATAATGGAGCTGAATTTTCATGAAGTTAAGATAATTGTTCTCAGGACATAATAGCTACCATATGCAAAGATGTGATAAAGCTATTACAAAAACAATGTTCTAATAATATATTTATAACGGCACTCAAGTCAGTGGTATTTCTACAAACGCATCTCTGATTTTTAGTGGGTGCTTTCAGATTTGTTTTTTTCCCTCTGAAAGGAAGAAAGTGTAACCTTTATTTAGACACTTGATTATCTCCTGTAAGACAGAGTGGGCTAAGTACCTGAGGTGGAAAGCTCATTTACTTAATTTCTACCTCTTATAGGAGATTATTAGCTTTGTCTATGATACCACTAGAGGAATATGAAATTGTTTTGAAAAACCAAAACAAAATGTTTATCTTTGGGCTGTAACCTTTCCTGTTCTCTTTGTATTGACTATGTAATATTCTCTTTCATATGACCATGTTTAGGAGAATTAAACTTTAGACTTCTGGCTACCTTCTGACAAGATTGGATTCTCAGGAACTCAAAGTTCTACCATGAGCTAAGAATGCCAGGAATTATTTAGCTGTGCTAAAAGATATGTTTTCCCCCTACCTCCCTCTCTTCTCTCCTACTTTCCTTCTTTTTTATAAAGCTCTGGATGTTTATCCGGATTTATTTTTTTAGCCTATGAAATTTTCTTTATTATTTCTTGTAACGCAGATCTGCTGCTTACAAACCCTCTCAGCTTTGTTGTACCTAAACTCGTTATCTTTATTTTAGCCTCACTTTTGATGAACATTTTGTTGGACATAGGATTCACTCATTGTGTTCATTTTTTATTTAATGTTGATTATATAATATTTGTTAGAGCTGTCTTAAATATTTGTCTGTTTCTATTGACTGTCTTTTTTTCTCAATGAAAGGTCACATTTTCTCACTTCTTTGCTTGTCTAGTAAATTTTTATTGTATCTTAAGCATTATGAATGTTAACATGGAGGGAAAATAGATTAATTTTGTCTTCATGTGAAGGGTGTTGAATTTTGTTCTGGCAGGCAGTTTATTTACTCATCAGATTTTATTATTTTTTAGGGTGTCTCTGTATTGGCTTCACACTTAGTTCTAGGTCATGTTTTCTCAAGGGCAGGAGTTGGCCAGCTACAGCCTGTGAGCTCTCCCTCTGTTTTTGTAAATAAAGTTTTATTGGAAAACAGCTGCCCTCATTTACTTATGCGTTGCTATGGCTACTTTTGGGGCCACAGTGGCAGAGTTGAGCACTGCAAGAGACCAGATGGTCCACAAAGCCAAACGTCTTTACTCTCTGTCCCTTTATGAAAAAGTTTGCTGGTACCTGCTCTAGGGCATGGCCCATATTCCTAAGGTGTGGCAATTCTGGAATCTTAAATTAATGTCCAATATGGTTACCACATTTTCCCCTCTTTGGCTGGGTTAGAGCTCAAATGACTCCCATTAAGGTGACCTCTCGGATTATGCCTCAGCTTTGCAGTGGCTGCTAGTCTTGTAGACCCTAGCCCTAAACCCAGGACTGACAGAGAAACTCCATACAGACTCCTGGAGCCCCTTTTTCTCTGATTCTCACGCCTGTAAATTACAGCTCTTCCAGCTGCCCCAGACGCTCATCCCTGCTCCTCAGTTCAGTGAGACCATGGTGCTTTGCTTGGGTGCCATCTCCTGGTGCCACAGTTTAGAACCTGTCCTGAGGAAGGTGGTCAAGGTCACTTTGGGCCTTACCTCGTGTGTACTACCCTCAGGAATCTCAGCCCTTCACTGCCTGTTGTCAATCCTGAAAGTGCTTCCTACATTTTGTTGAGTTTAATAGATGGCGAAAGAGAAAGGGCCAATCCAATACCAGTTAGTCCTGTTGGGATGAGGACATCTCAGTCTTTTATTCAGATTTCTTTTTCCGTTAGAAATAAAGAAAAGAATTATTAAAATATCGCTTTTATCATCAAAATAAAGAATTAAATCTGAAGAGAAGGATGTTAAGTTGTACTGTCATACTGTTTGGTTAGAATTTTTTTTTTGCCAAAGAAGTTGACACATGACTCGTTATTGGTTAATTCTAAGAATTAACTTATGGTTAGATTTACAACCCAAATTTTGGTAAGCAATGTATTTTCTTTATTTTTCATCTGGTTTTTTAGATAAAAATTCCAATCAGACTTTAGCCCTACTATATACCATGAAACTGTGATCTGTATTTTAGTTAGGTTCAATGGGCTGTTTCTAGAATGATTTCTTCTCTACATCAAGGAATCTTCTCACCCCTCTTTCATGTGTATGTGTATATAAATAGAACTTCAGATGTTGTTTGAGAGAATAATTCTACCCAAGATTAATAGAGTTAGTGGTTGTCTCTTTAGTGATGAATTTTTGGTGAAAAATAGTTTCATCGCCAGTTGGTCACATAACCTTACCAAGATTTAGGAAGTCATGTGCCATAAGAAATGAACCTTTTCCCAATAGTGGCGTTGGCCTTCAAATTCCAGAAAAGCTTCTGGTCTTCTCTGCTGTGCC
Source organism: Hipposideros armiger (assembly GCF_001890085.2). Lineage (NCBI taxonomy): Eukaryota > Metazoa > Chordata > Mammalia > Chiroptera > Hipposideridae > Hipposideros > Hipposideros armiger. The sequence goes on along the minus strand of NW_017731910.1, from coordinate 564,577 downwards.
TTGCTGATGGAATGACTTTTGAATCTGAGTTACATAACTTGTGAACAGAAGAGGTTTCTGAATGCTAACATAAAATGCCTCTTGGTTTCCTTTCTGCAGCTCTTCGTGGGTTCCTCGTGGAAATTACATAGAGTCAAATCGTGATGACTGCACTGTGTCTTTGATCTATGCCGTGCACCTTAAGAAGTCGGGTTATGTCTTCTTTGAGTACCAGTATGTCGACAACAACATCTTCTTTGAGTTCTTTGTAAGGCCTTTTATATTCTGAAATTTACTTTTCAAGGGACATTCATGTAAAATTTCCCATAATCAGTTGTTTCCATTACACTTTATGCCTTCTTGTTTTATTTTTTTGTGTGTAAACTGAACCTTTTGATATTAAAAGAAAACTTTATTTTCTATATTATATTTTCTGGTTACTACTATTTTTTTACTTCTGAGCTCTTTGGGCTTGTTTTACTGTTTGTTATGATCATTAGATGACCATTGGCTGTAGACTTTTTGTGTGACAAATATATTTTCCCCAAGAATCATTTTAATTGATTTTTATAGCTGCAGGTGCTATTTTGTTAAAAATATGTCTTCACCTATTTTAGTTTTTGTTTACAAAGTTTTTTCTCTTAGCAATTTCAAATATTAGAATTATTTAAGTGTATTCATGGGCAATGTTTCAGAAGTAGAAGTGGCTAAGTGTTTCTGATTCTGTCAGTTTTGAGCAATCTAAAGGAATCAGTGGATGGGGGATAGTTGATGTCTCTGGCAAGAGATTAAATAGCATTAATGAATACAGGATAAAATAATAGTCTAATAGAATAGCCTGTGGCTGCTGAAATTGTTTAATTATTTTATGTAAACTGTAGCTAATCTAGCAGATATTTGTTGTGGCAATGACGCAAATGGTTGAGAAAATGTTTCCAGATTGATGTTTTTATACAAAAAAGTGTGTGTGTTGTAGAGGTAGCTGGGAAACCATCTTATAAACTGTTTCTGTGGTCCAGATTTCAGGAGCAAATATACTAACAATTCTAAAACAAATTTATATTGCTCTTAATAATGGAAATTTCAAAATCACAGATTTGGTAGGAAGAGAGGTTTTCCATGGAATTATGAGCCTTAGATTTGAAGTCAAGAGATTCTGGCTCTAGTCCCATCTCTGCCAATTGCTAGCTGTGTGTTATGGGGGAATTAAGTTAACTTTTCAGCCCTCAACCTTCCCTTTTCTAAAGTGGATTGTGTGACAAGACCTTTTCAGGAACCTCCTAGCTGTAATATCCTTTGGTGAGTTTAAGATGTTAAACAACATTCAAACAGATTTGCTTGTTAAGCTACTTTTATTTGCAAAATACTTATCAGAGTGAATGATCACCTATTTTATGGGACATTTTGCCATATTACTAAAACTAAAAGTTAAGCAAAACAATTATATAATTGTTCAAACAAGCACTTAGTTTTATACTGCCCAGCAAGCTTTGAGAGTTGTCAGTAAAGGTACTCCAGAGGCATGAAGTGTCATTACTTCCTTCCAATGATGCCTTTGTTCTTTTAGTTATAGACTGAAAAGGAATGACAAGTTCGTGTTCCTTCTTTTATTGATATTTCAGCTTTATAGCTTGCGACTGATTGACTCAAAGGGTTAGCACTTCACCACCATCATGCTAATGGTTAATGGAAATGTCTGAAGACTGAAAGATGCAGTTGTACCTGTGGATTTTACATAATTCAAAGCAATAAAGTATTTAATTTTAGAACTATGTGGGACATTCATTCAGACCTCCCCTTTTTAATGATGAAGCTGAAACCTAGAGAGAAGTGAGTGGATCAAGGTCATACCACTACAATTTGCTTTTAGAATGAATAACAGAACTCAGGTCTCCAGGATGCCAGTAGAATGTCACAATAATGCAGAAGTGCCTGATTTCAGCTGAAAAAAAACTTTCAACTTATTCAAACGCTGACCACCAAAGGTACCTTCAGGGCCCATATCTGTTTTAAAATGGCTTAACACTTACATTAAAATGGCCATTAAGCTTATACTATAAATAGGTTACTTAAATTTAATTAAAGCCAATATCCTCAGTAGCGGAAATTCTCTAATATTTGGATGGCAAAATGATCTATTTTCTAGTTAGTAAGTCTTTAGGAAATCTCTCTGATGGAGAACATTTTCATGTTGTTTGCCAAGAGGATGAATGAAGTGGCAAAATGATTTAGAGAAGAAAGAAAGAGCCATTTGGCAGAAATAGATGATGAGCTCTTACTTTAAAACTACTCTGTTGCTGGGCCGGCTGAGTGGCTCAGTTGGTTAAGAGCTTGCTCAAGAGTTTGAGCTCTGAGCAACAGCGGTTAGAGTCCCAGCCTGAGCTGAGCAGCCACTGAGCTGCCAACAGGTGGCAGGATGGCTCAGCTAAAAAAACAAAAACAAACAAACAAACAAAAAACTACTCTGTTGCTGACTATTGTGCAATACTGTAAAGATGGCCTAACTCTGATGTTTCTGTCTTCCTCGTAGACCTGGAAAGGTAGTGTCACAACCCCTAGGCATTTTGGAAGAATTTTCTGGAAAGCACAAAGTGTTTGGTGCTGTAGTCATTTGAATTGTCATGGCAAATGATTACCACTTACCTCCAAATAAAAATCTGAGACTTCGACTTTGACCATAGCCACTCACCTACACATTTGGATTAAATCCTGGGGAACTGAAAACAAAGCAGACTTCATTTAGTTATTAATTTAAGATTTTACTGTCCCAGATATTGTGAAAATAAACTTTATTTTTATACCATTGGGCTTGTGTGGTGACTGCAAGCTTTTCAAACAATTTGGTAAGTCTGGTAGATTTTTGTAGTGATTGTTTTTCTTTATGATTTTCAATATTCGCTGCTCTCTCGTCCTCTCCCTTCTCCTCTCCCCTCCCTGCTTCTCAGTGAGCTAGCCTTTTTGTTAAAATAATGACAGTGGTTTACCTAGAACCACTCACTCACATGCAGTTGTCCCCTTCGGCTCCAGAGATCTAGAGATGGCTACTTGTTGAGAATTACTCATGGCCATTGTTTAGTATGTCTTGAAAAAGGTTCTTGCAGCTTGTCCTGTGTTGAGTAAGAAATTTAATTAAAGCCATTATTCAAGCAGATATACTGGGATCATTGTGTTTAATCCACAGATTCAGAATGATCAGTGCCAAGAGATGGATACCACCGCCGACAAGTGGGTCAAACTCACAGACAATGGAGAATGGGGCTCTCATTCTGTAAGTCTCTGTGTGTTCTTCTCCTCTCCCCCATGCCCTCTCTTCTTTTTCCTTTCCCCAATCTTTTTAAAAAGCTTATTATAAGAAAAAAAAACAACGATAGAAATTGTTTATTAATGTAGACAGTTTCCAGGTAGGGAAGATATTGCTCCTAAGTTTCATGGACTCAGGCTTTTTTCCTACCTTTCTGTTTCTCCTTAGACCCTTTCCCATCATTATCCAACTTTCCTTTTTCTCAAAAGAGGCATTAACAAGAAATAAGGCTAATCAAACTAATATACAAAACCTCTGAGTATGTACGTTTACAGGTGTGCCTGTCACATGGAAGGCAAGCAGTGGCTCTCCGCACTGGAAGGACCCTTGTTTTTCATCCAGCTTTCTCTGCAGTCTCCCCAATAAGTGATTTTCATGCTTGTCTGATTGGGGACTGTGCTGACTCTATTACTGGACAGCTCTGATTATTACAATATTCATCCATGTCTGGAGCCTAAACCTACTTCCTATCTATTTGCCACCTATTGGTCAAAGTTCTAAGTCCTCTGAAAAATACCTTCACAGTGAATAAAATGACTGCCTAATTCTCCACGTGATAACTGTAAATGCTTGAAAGCAATAATTAGGTAACACAGTCAATGTATCTGTTATTATTTGAGACACTGTCCCTTTGGAGTGAGAAATGCATTTAAAATCTAACTCTGGCTTGTAGAAGTTGTGTTTCTTTAGGCAATTGGTTTAATTTCTTTGGGTCTGATATTTTTATGTAAGAAATAGGACCCATCTTGCAGAGTTAAATGAGGTGACATATTGGAAAGGCCTGTGCAGTGTCAGCAACATAGACTGAGCTCTATTTCAGTGACTAACCATCCACCTTTGCCTTTGCGTTGTGGCAGGTAGGTGCCCTATCTTTGAGTGATTGACACAATGTACCCTTTCCGGGTATTTTTTGATGTGTATGCCTGTAAGTGATCTTAGTACCACTTAAGAGCCATTCACTTAAGCATTCAATCAGCTGGACTTTGAAGGTACAAATGACCCTTGGCAAAAAATACGCTTTCTTCACTTCTGAAGACTTTATGCAAGCGGAAGGAACTTAACACGTTACCTCTTTGGCAGGATGAAGTGATTGGATACGTTTTAAGTTTATACCACTTGAATTTGGCCAGCCAGAGACTGCAGAGAAGAATAAGGGGGCGGGGGGGGGGAATGAGAAAGCAGGCAACCCTTAGAATTAGTTTTCTTGCCTGAATCAACATGCAATTTCTCGGAAAGGTAGTTTGATGTATAATTACAAAACTGTCCTTTTGGCAAAGGAAGCATATATTAGACATAGTGTCATTTAAATTCTGGAGTCACACAGTTACATCAGGTTATTTATTCTATAAGAAGAGTCCTATTTTCTCTTGTTGCCGTTGCAGTATTGTTTATTCAATAAATTTAAAACAAAGCAAACTCATTCTGTTGCCTTTTTTGTTTTCAGAGCTCAAAGTGTACTTATCAGTAGTGGCATCCGATAAATATGTAATAGGGCTGAGTTTCCACTCTCTAAAATGAGTCCCTTTTAAATATAAACCTAGAGTTCATGCAAATTGTTTGAAAATCATTTTATCTTTTTGTTCAGACTTGAGGACTTGTTTTCCCTTCTTTATCACTATATTTTTTAGATTGGCAAGCTATTTAGTTCTTCTTTGTTTAGAAAATGTGAACTTCAGCAGAGCTTAAGTATTAATAATAGACTTAAATTTGTGGTTTCCAAATTAATGGTGTTCATTATAATGCAAAGAAAAATGTATAGGGGATTAACTTTCAGGTGTGGTTGGTCGTAGCATGGCTTACCTGACCTGAATATTTTGTGTTTTTCTTTACAGGTAATGCTAAAATCTGGTACAAACATATTGTATTGGAGAACTACAGGCATCCTTATGGGCTCTGAGGCAGTAAAGCCAGTATTGGTAAAAAATATCACAATTGAAGGTATTCCACAGCAATCTGTTTTAGTAGTCTGTCACATTTTATGTTGAGTTAAAATATTGAAATTGTTGGTTTTGCTGACTCAGGGGTTTATGGGACAGGAATTCATATATTAGATATCATACAGGTCTAGAGACCCTGGTTTTATGGTTTTTTTGGGGTTTTTTTTTTTGGTGCCCTTAAATTGAATTATTTAAATGGTGTGAAAAAATAAACATGATGACAATTTTAGGTGTCTTTAAGTAAAAGAACAAAAATCTTTATTAATAAGGGCTTATTATTCATTTGAAAAATGCCTATTATGCCAGTTATCGAGCTTACTCAGGTCACTGCTGTCTCCATAAAAACAACAATAAAATAAACACCTTGGCCTGACTGTGTCCTAAATCTCTTGTGCTTCTTCTGAATCAGCTGAGACTCTCTGGCCAGGAGAGCAGCCAATAAACCCTGGCAAGGTTCTTTCTCATTTAGGGCTACTTATAATTAAAGCAGTGAATCTCCTTTATTAAAGTTTGGCTTGTGTTTTAATATTTTTAAAGTGTCCTTGTTCCTGCGACGCTAATTCATTAGTCATAGGGACATCTACTGGCCAAGGCTAGAATTACAAACCCGAGCAAAAGCCCAGCCCATCCTAGAATTGAAGCCTTGCCTGTGACTTACTGAGCAGTGGATAGAAAGTGAACAGGTACCCTCAGAGATCAGAGAATGGTAGCTTATGGAACTGGAGGGGACCTTAGAGTTTATCCCACTTCTAAGTTAGCGGAGTTGTCTTTTGACAACTGAGTTTATACATTTACTGTGCTTCTATCTAATCCCAATCTCTTGTTTAAGTGTTTGCCCTACTTAGTGTGTTTCACTCAGTATCTATCGCAGTTCCTTGCACACAGTAAATATTTTCTTGGTGTTGAATTAATGAGAGAAAGGATTTGGGTTGAGCTTACTGTCAATAAATCTCTCTTAGTTCTGGTAGAAGTTGTAAAAAGGTGCTGACTTGCTTGTTACTGTTGGGTCCTCCCTCCCATGCTCTGTCTGTCATTACCACACAGGAGTGGCGTACACATCAGAATGCTTTCCGTGCAAACCAGGCACCTTCAGCAACAAACCAGGTTCGTTCAACTGCCAAGTGTGTCCCAGAAACACCTATTCTGAGAAAGGAGCCAAAGAATGCATAAAGTGCGCAGAGGACTCCCAATTTTCAGGTACATCTAGTCTTTGCCAGTTTATACTCCTTGTTCTTTTCTTTCTAACTTTATGTTTGTTGAGTGTATAGCTATAAGCCAGAAGTCACATATAAGTGCGATGGGAACTGTGGGCCAGACACCAAAGTGCTTAAGTGAATCAACATTGAAGGGATAAAAATGACTACGTTTATGTCTTTCTGCATGACTTTTCCTTTTGTCTGTAATTTTTTTCTATTCCATACCCCACAGGTAACTGCTTTGGAGCTGTTTACACTCATCTAAAACAAAATTCATATTGTGCTTTTAGATGATTTGTGGACATAGGGATGTATTTAGAAACTTGTAATTTGTTCCAAATTTACAATTTTAACGATAATAGAATAAATCTAATGCCTTCTTGGACAAACTATGATATGTCCCGAGTATATCATGGAAACACTTACTGCTTTAGAGAAAATAAAAATGTAAGCCTTTATTTTCTTTAGGCCTACCTAGTTCTACCTACATTTTTCTGGGAAGGTTATTTTGACTCTTCAGTTGTCTTCGTTTTTTGTTTAGATGTTTGCCTTTAGTTAGAGTCACAAAGGAACCGTCCTCGTTTGCTTTTTTATGTTGCAGAGGAAGGATCCGGTGAGTGTACGGAGCGTCCTCCCTGTTCCACCAAAGACTATTTTCAGATCCATACTCCATGTGATGAAGAAGGAAAGGTATTGGCTGTTCTCGGTGGACTCCATTTCATATTTATTCAACCCTCCTCGTAATTTGAATAATTTGTTCATGAGTGAGTGAATGAGCTGATTTATAGCACATATATGTAAGTAGTACAGAGGAAATTTAAGAGTTTACATTCTGAAGTCTGCCTTCCTGGCTTTGATTGTCCAATCTACTAATTAGTGCTGTGGGCAAGTTATTTGTTCAGTTTTTTCATCTGTAGAATGGGGATAATATCAGTACCTATTTCATAAGGCTCCTAAATGAATATGAGATATTTAGTGTAAGGTTCTTAGTGTTCCTGGAGAACGGATTCTCGGTTATAGCTCAGGAAGAAATTCAGGGGCACACCGTATAAGCAAGCAAGCAAAGGGAGCCACGCCGAGCAGTGGATTTATTAAAACAAAAGGAAATAGATTTATTAATACACTCTCAAGATGGCGGGAGAGTGGGCAGGCCCAGAAGAGCAACTGCCCCGAAGAACAAAGAAACTTAGTATTTTATTCTAATGAAAGCATGAGATATTTAGGGGTGGCTTTACAGGTGTTCCCAGGGTCTTTCCTGACCACTCCTTCCTGTCGGGAGGAGGGATTTTTGTCCTTATTTGGCCCTTGACGGAACTGTCATGGCGACACAGGGGTTGGAGATTTTCCCCTGCCCCTAATGCTAATAGCATTCTAATCTGTTAGGTTTAGCTGTGCCTGCACCTTTTCTTTTCTTTTTTTTTTTTCATTGTTAGTTTCAGGTGTACAGAACAATGCAATAGTTACCCTTTTCACCCTCACAAAGTAACAACCCCCCTCCCCCATCTATTGCCCTCCCACCCCCAATATCATGCTTATCTATTACAATTCCATTGAATCCGTTCCCGCTCTCTACTCCATGTCCCGAGACTATATGTATATATAATTATAGTTGACATACAATATTATTCAACATCAGCTTCAGAAATACAATGCAGTGGTCAGGCCTCTACATCGACTATGAAGTGGATTCCCCAACAGGACATGGGTCCATCTGGCCCCCTAAGAAATACTTACAACGTTATTGATTATATTCCTCAGACTGTCTTTTTCTATCCCTGAGGCCATATTGCAATTACCAATTTATATTGTCTCATCCCTTCCCCTTCTCCTTCATCCCCACCCCCTCCCTACTAGCAACCCTCAGTTCTTCCTCTGTGTCTCTGAGACTATCTCCATCCACTTCTCCCATCCATTCAGTTCCTTAGAATCCACGTATAAGTGAGATCATATGATATTTGTCTTTCTCTGACTGACTTATTTCACTTAGCATAATGTTCTCTAGTTCCATCCATATTGTTGCAAAGGGTACTATTTCCTTCTTCTTTATAGCTGAATAATACTCCATTGTGTAAATGTACCAAAGTTTCTTAATCCAGTCATCTACCGATGGGCATTTTGGTTGTTTCCAAGTCTTAGCTATTGTGAATAACGCCGCAATGAACATAGGGGTACATATATTTTTTCAGATTAATGTCTTGGGATTTTTTGGATAAATACCTAAGAGTGGGATTGCTGGGTCATAAGGTAGTTCCATTTTCAGATTTTTCAGGTACCTCCATATTGATTTCCATAATGGCTGCACCAGTCTGCAGTCCCACCAGCAGTGCACCAGCAAATGCAAATGCTAATGCTGGTGAGCCTGCACCTTTTCTTAGGAATGATCTCATCCCCTCCTTCCTTTGGTTCCCACACTTCCTGCCTCCCTTCCGCTCGCCTCTCTCCCCATGACCCTGTTCTTTCTGCCTGTGGAAACACTAGCACAGTGTCTGACACAGTGAGTGCTCAAGGAAATTAATGCTATTTTTAACAGTTATGTGTTTTGAGAAGTAACACTAGCAGCAGCAGCACAGCCTTAAAATGTGTCCTGTTTCTCACAGAATGGAAATACAGATCCCAGTTAACATCTTTGATAGGTTCTGAGACTTTTAGGGGAAACGATGTGTAAGGAAACCAATTTGACAGTAAGCTAACTGACATAAACAAGAGTTAAGTTTCTATGGCGTGTCATCAACATTATAATGAAATAACAAAGGATTTCAAATGAAACCACATTATTTGTGGAACTGTTGTATATCCTGTACCTTCTCTTTCATTATTTGGTTAGTCAGTAGGTTTTGTCAATAAAAGCTATGCAGCCATTGGCTAATTCAATTATGGCCGTTGACTGTGTAATTGCATTTAGAAAATGCAAAGTAATTACCATATGAAGGGCACTTAGCCTGAGGGAAAATGCACACATGAACTCTGCAGTTGACTTGCCATCCTCTTAATTAAAGTGTTAGCCTGTATCAGCCCGTGTCAGTAGGAGAAGCTAAGATTAAAGTGGCTACAATGCAGCATTCTTTCTGTATGTTTGCATCTTCAAAATCATGATACTTAATTTCTCAACCTAGTTTGGAAAATACATATAGATATCAATATTGCTTTATTTTCTTAATTTTGTATCCTTAGGTTCTAATCTAATGTAATTTTTATGCGGTTATTCTTACCCTTAGTCCTTACGTTTTTTAAAAGAATGTACTTTTGAATGCTTAAGACCAAGTTCATTCTAGTATTTACAGTAGAGCAAATACTTACTAGCTCAGAATGATTCAAGGGGAAGACCAGTTTAAATTAGTGGAAAATTTCAATGATTAGAAGTATATCTATTACTTTTAATAAGAACAGTAATTCAAACAAACAGCTCTTAAATGACAAGGAATTATTAAATAAGATCTTGATGGCCCTCCAGTAATGGCCAAGTAAGGGTTACTTCTTCTTAGAAAAGATATGTAGAGAGCCACTAAGGTGGGTTTAAAGTAATTTGGAATAATGTTTCTGTAGTTCAACTTTTTTTAGCTAAACTTGCCTTATTAATAAGTAAAGCTAATTAAAGTTAGTTTATTCTATATAATAGTCATTAATTCAGCATTATTGAAGCTTACATGAATGAGACCTAATATACAAATGTATCTTGTTTTTGCTATAATAAAAATAGTCAAAAGTCATATTTTTATTATGTTAATGAGTAGAGTGAGAAAGTCTAGTTGACCTGGGCCTAAAGGAAGTGAGGTCATATATTAAATGTACAGTACACAGAATATACACACATACACACACATACATGTGCCCATGCGTGCATCCACAGGCATGTTAGGTACACACATACACACAAGTTATGTTTTTCTGTTGATTTGCGTAAACTCTGGACATGTCCTCAGTATAGAACAAACAGTGGACTAGCACTCCACAAACTTGGTGATCCTTTAAAAAGTGATCTAAGATTTATTTCAAGATAAATGTTTCTAGCTTCAGTAGTAAACAAAAAGCAATGGGAACTTAACTATAATAAATAGCATATATGTATAGTGAAAAGTGTCGATTACACACATGAATTTGAAAGTTTTTGTTTTTATTTGTTCCAATATTTTCATTCATTCTGGTTTCATCTTTTTAAAAAGTGTTTATTCATGTTTGGAATAGTCTGATGATTTGCTGATGGTTTAGTGATGTGACCCAGGTTGTTCAATGACCTTGTCTTGGCTCCTTTTGTCCCGTCATACTCCCTTTGATCTCATTTTCCCTTTGCTTGTAGAGGATTGTCAAGGGAAGTGGCTATTGTGATATATAGACTTTGAACATTATAATTCATATGACACAGGAATGTTACAAATTTCTGTGTTCATTTTGAAGCTAAGTTATTTTGATTGTTTCCTCCCTATAGGGGATGTTTTTCAGGAAAATTTTAATTGGTAACTGGAACCATTCTAATCCTGATTAAGAGACTCTTATTAGCATCATGAAAATGTGGAATGCCTTCTCATTCATTCATTTAGTCAGTGAATTTTACTGAGCACTGGGTATGTACAGAATGCTGGGTGATGAAGGCACAGCTAAGGCCAGGCAGAAGAACATAACCGTCTACACAGATTGTAGAGCAGTGGTTGTCAAACTTGAATGTGCATCAGACTCATCTGGAGGTTTCTGTCACTTTGTTTGTTTGTTCCTTTCAGCAGATCTGGGGTGGGGCCTAAAAAGTTCCCAGACAATTCTGATTTTGCTGGTCCCAGGAGCTCTTCAATTTGAGAACTACTGGTCTAGGCTTTAGAGGAAGAGATAATCAATCAAAGAAAATGAATTCTTATTTCCAATTGTGATTAGTGCTGTAGCAGGGAAGTCTGAGTTTTTAGGGATCTGCTCTAGGCTGGGGAGGCTTCAGGGCTGTATTAAACCCAAGCAAGGGCCTGGGAGAGAGCAGTTCTGGAAGAGTGAGCAGGATGGTGAAAACCTGACGTGGGCGGAGCACGGTGTATCTGAGGAGCTAAAGCAGCAGTTCTCAACCTTCCTAATGCTGCAGCAGCTTAATATAGTTCCTCATGTTGTGGTGACCCCTAAGCATAAAATTATTTTTGTTGCTACTCTATAACTGTAATTTTGCTACTGTTATGAATCATAATGTAAATATCTGATATGCAGGATGTATTTTCATTGTTACAAACTGAACATAATTAAAGCATAGTGATTAATCACAAAAACAATATGTAATTATATATTGTGAAATATTTATTTCTAATTACAAATAAATGAAATTTTGTCTTGAAGCATGGAGACGGATAGAGGAGTGGTGTCTCGGTTCCTAAGACAATCGAAAATATGTGTTTTCCGATGGTCTTAGGCGACCCCTGTGAAAGGGTCGTTCAATCCCCAAAGTGGTTGTGACACACAGGTTGGGAACTGTTGAGCTAAAGGGATATGAGTGTGACTAATGTGGGGCTATGGGTAAGGAGTTGCAGTAGCTGCAACCAATGATCTAGGCTAGTGTTAGAAGGGCATGGCTTTGTAACAGTGAGTTAACTTGAAATTTTTATGTATGTTTTCTCTCTTTTCAAAAAATCTATTAGAGCTTCCTTTATATAAGCATTTAGGTACACACATATACAAGTACATATATATGTACTTGTGCATGTATACAAGTACATGCACAGATTTCATGCTTGAGATTTGAGCTCCAAAGAGTGTTGACCAGTGATAATGGGCAAGTATTCATTAAGAGAAGGCATCTTTTAATGTTAGCAAGACATTTGATAGAGCTTCTCATTATCTGTCTATGGACAGGATAATTGTGGACTAAATGATGTGGCTAAGTGGACACATGGCTAACTGAAGAACTATATGTAAAATGGTTGATTTAAAAAATGGATATTAACCAGAAATGTAGTTGATATTAGCTATGAGTACAATTGGTATCATATATTTGCCATAGGAATATAAATTTAACAAAGAGTTTATACATATCCTAACTCATACCAAGAACATGAATTCAGATGACTTATTTTCAACATTTCATTTAGAACCTCTTAACTTGCATGAAGACATTAGGAATAAATAAGTATATAAAGTTGTAAATCAATAAAGCTGGGAAGAATGATAGAACTGAGAAAGATACCAGTGTGCTTGAACAATAAGGTTAAATTAGTAAAATAAAAATTTATTGTGTAAAAGAACGTCTCAGATATAAAAGTATTTAGAAAAAAGAAAACATTCCTTGCCAAAAAGATTTCCAAGAGAATCCAAGCTTTAGAAGAGCTGTCTCAACAAATAAAAAGTGCAACAACCTATATTTAAAGGGAAGAAAACCTCCCAAGAATCCAAAGAATACTTAGTGTTCAATTCAACTCTTCATGCTTGAAAAGCAAGCCTCTCACTTATCTGTCATACCCACAAAAGTAGTCTCATATCTGCTTGCAAAAGCCAGGGGGATAAGGTTGTTTTTGTTAGTGAGTCAGCAACCTACAGAAAAGGGTTCAAGTTTTTGTTTTGGGTACTAGAACTAAACAGAGTAACTTTTTTGGGGGAGGGAGGGTTTGTTTTATTTCAGGGTAAAATGTGGTGTCCCCAACCTCCAATTATGGAATGTGATGCACATATTTCCTTGTAATGGTGGCAAAACAAGGTATTAGTTTTGCTTCTGCATTTGGGGATAATCATAAAATCCTGTTAACGAATTAAAAAAATACTTTCAGAATTGGGGTAGGGGGAGGCGGGGCAGGAGTTTCTTGTCTCATGCGATGGGAAGTCAAGTAGAGCAAATAGCTTAAAGACGTTCTCTTGCTCTTCTCATTGATATTCTTGGCTCATTTGATGCCCTTTTCAGGCAGGCTTTTTCCTGGGAAAGCCACTATCATCCTAATGGGTTATGATTGTAGGAATGCGGACCACAATTTCAGAGAAGACTCTGATTAGCCCTGTTTGAATCACCAGCCCATCTCAGATCACCCATTCAGTCCAGGAGTGTGGACTACCCTGGTAGGACAGTTTAGTTCCCTGATAATCCCTGCGGTGGGGAGGCCAGACTACATAACTCCCAGTTCCTCTCAACGTCACATGTGTCAGTTCCTGAAGAGAAAAAGATGGTGTCTGTTACCACAATAAAAAGAGAGTGATTCTGTGCAGGTTCCCAGCATGCATGCACTCTTGAATAACATAAATAGATCCGGAAAGATTGTCTTGATATACTTGATATGTGGAATTCCCACAGAATTTGTTACGTATCTCTCTTGATACTTACATGCTGATCACAGATTTGTTTGTGTTTTGGTATCATTGCAAATACTTGTAAAGATGATTAGTAGGGAAGAATGTTTTAGAAGGCGCCTTCTTGAGAGAAGACATTCGACCTACAATTTATTCATCTCTGAGTCTAGGAAGTTGATGGATCCTAGAGGGTTTGCTAGTGTTTTGGTATCAGATTGTCTAGCACTTTTCTTTGCCCTTTAATGAATTTCAGTATTACAAAGTATTCCAACTACTCAGTATCTGTAACATAATACTTCTGAATCATATAGCAGGAGAAAGATACAGGAGACATTAAAAAATTGGGTATAAAGGGATACGGGTTTCAGATCTATGTTTCTTCCTCTATGATTGAAGCAAGTCAAATATACTTGTTTCTTAATTAGAATGATGGGAAAACAACACAGCATTTCTCAGTGACTAGGAATTTTTGAATTTGTTTAAAATAAACACTTCATGATAGTCTTCTTTAAAACCTTTTTTAAAGAAAAAGAGCTTTATTGAGATGTAATTCTCATACAGTGTAATTCATCCACTTAAAGTGTCAATTCAATGTGTTTCGTATGTTCAACCCAGTCTAATTTTAGAACGTGTTCTTGCCTAACACCCTAACTAGAATTCCCAGTACAATGTTAAATCTCCATGCTGTCTTCATAAAGAGGACCCAGGCTTTTTTTTATATTTAGAAAGGGGACATGGAGGTAACCAATCACAAGGGAAAAGAGAAAACAGCAAATGCTTCATAGAAAAGGAATCAAAATGGGTGCTGCTATGTAGATAGGTGGGCTGAGAACGTGATCAGAGCAGGTGTGGCTGTTGAGCATGGCTTGGAAGGAGGGGACAGAAACAACTTGGCAGAATGGCATGAGCAATTTCAAGAGAGACAGAGTGCCCAGTGGGTTGCACCTAGAAACGATCAAGGTTTGGGAGCCACTGGGAGGCAAGCCGGAGCCTGCCTGGTTAGGACCCTCTGAGCTGGAACACCATGGAGCACGGGCAGTTAGGTGGGAGTGGCAGTTGGTAGACCCTTTTGAAAGCAAATGTAATTGAGCTCCGATGAATTCAGCCAGCCTGCGAAGCCTTGGAGCACGTGTGCAAGACCTTTGACGGAAGGAAGCAGGCAGCCACAGACAAATCCAGTCTGAAAATTTGTCTAAATTTTAGTCCTCCCAACCTTGAATTTTATTTTGATATGAGAATCAGCTTCTAATTGATACCTACATGTTTCTTTAAGCATATTTTATTATGGTTAATATCAGTATACTCGAACACTACAGTTCTTCTGTAATCTCAATAGCAATCTGGTCAATTTTGCTCTATTAGGGTTTTGGTTTCATGAAACATTTCATAATTTTATCTCAACTTGCCAAACAATGAACTGATTGTTGGTTTCTCACCTGCGCTGTGAGCCATCTGGTGCTAAGTGTCATTAATATGACTTATTAGCTTTCCCCAGTCAGCCAGGCTTGGAAGCATCTGTCCCCCTGAGCAGGAGAGGCACAGAATCAATCTGCCATGTGAGGCAGGCTTTGTAAACAAAACTTGTACTAGAGAATTTGAATTTGACTTCTAAATGTTTAAAGCTGGTACACATTTTTAAATATTTGTTGTGCTTGGATTGAAATACAGGTGGTTAGCTGACCTGTCAAAATATATATTTGCATATTTTTACCGTTTCTAAGCTGATTCTCCTTGACTCGTGTTACTTTACCGTGTACTAGCTGTGTTATGGCTTTTGGGCAAGTTGTTCAACCGCTTCCTTATTTATAAACTTGAGGATAATAATACCGACTTCCCAAAGTGGTGGGGAAGAGTACACGGCCTGCCCCCAGGATCAGTCCTCAGTGCGCAGCCTCAGAACCGCCCCCACTCCCACGTGGGAACCGTGTATTCCCAACACTGCAGAATTCGTACATGACTCAGTGCGATTTTAATTAATGTCAAAATAAGTAAACAGATTTGTGAATTGAGGATTGGAGATTTGTTTTCTATACTTGTTAAGTCAGAATTTTAAAAAACCCATCCCCCCAATATAATGATGTTTTTATTTGCTTAGAGTCTCTGAATTTTATATTGCCTTTCTCAGGGGAGTTGAGAACCCCTTAGGGTTATAGGATCTAATTTATTTTTTCAGCTGTTGAGGAAGCTCCAGCAGGAGTGGCCACCATTTTATAGATGATAAGAGAGAGGCAGATGGGTGAAGTGGCTGGTTAAACTGTTTCATGACACAGGCTATGAAATGAATACCGAGAGGATTGTAAAAATAAAAACTATGTTATTTATAATTCGGTTGAGACATCTATCTTTTAAATCATTTTCTTAAGCATCCTTCTTCAGATAAGGCAGTTTACTCTTCCATCAGAGAATACTTGAGAATAAAATTGAACGACCTACCGGGCTTACTATATGTGATTTTCTATTAACTGGAAATAGCAAGAGAGAATTGGCTTTAATTTTGTTCTCCAGCTTCAGTATTAGACTGATTGCAGAAGCTGTTTTAAAGGAGAAAGAATACTTTCAGCAGATTATATGTCTGATGAAGGAAGCTTTTAATTTCTTTTTAAAAACTGTATTTAGCTATAAAATAATTTATTTTTCTTTTTACATTTAGAATACCTTCCCCCTGCTGCCCCCCTCACACACCCACCCACTGAGCATACCAGTTTTGTTTTTGAAATGATTAACCTATTTAATGTTTTGGTTTCAAAAGAGAATAACTTTATAATCACAGCTTTCTGGGTTTGGCTGAGTTACAGCTATTTTGTTACATTTTCTATGGTGTGGGGGTGTATGCATGTGTGAGAGGAATGAAACAATAAGGTGTAAAAAGATTCCCCGTCTTGAGGGTAGAGGCTGTCTTAATCCTGATGTTCAGAGCACATGCAACAGGGCCTAAAAGCCTCAGGAGAAAATATTTTAGCTACAGCTTTTGGAGTCTAATATCAGGTTATTGGAAAAAGACTCAAAGAGCAACTGTTAATGTTTATGAAATAACAATTAAAATGTGAAGCTAGATATATTCTTCTTTAAAAGCAATTGTTTTCTTTTGTGATCACCATACAGAAAGCCTGGTGATATGTACAGTCGTTGAGGAAGAAGAAAAGAATAGTAGAGGTCTCAAAATGAAAAAGCTAGTCTCTGCATAGAACTTTTGTCAGTTACGGGGTAAAGTGAATGAGTATAGATAGAAGAGTAAAGGTTATACTTACGTTATCTATATTTAAAGAGGAATTTCATGCTGAGGTCCATGCTATGTATGAAGTAAGGCCACCTGTAGCTTAGGGTAAAAATATTTGGAAGTAATTACGGTCGTTTTCCCACCAAAGTTTTCTTCTTTTTGTCTTTTTGTCATTAATGTTTTAGATTCTCTAAAGTTGGCCCTTCTGTTCTGTCACTATTTGGATTTTTTTCCTAGGCTGTCAGCTTAACATTTTTGTTATTGTAAGTTTAAAGCAAATAAAGGATGTTTTATGACTTGCAAGCTTGTTTTGCAGACACAGATAATGTACAAGTGGATAGAGCCAAAAATCTGCCGGGAGGAGCTCACAAATGCTATTAGGTTGCCCCCTTCTGGAGAGAAGAAGGATTGTCCACCTTGCAACCCTGGGTTTTATAACAATGGATCCTCTTCTTGCCATCCCTGTCCTCCTGGAACGTTTTCAGATGGAACAAAGGGTAGGATATCTATTGGTCCAATAATTGAACATTTAGCATTATAATCTTGTACTGCTGTGACTTTGCTCTAAATTGTTTTTATGAAATAATTCTTTAAAATGCACTTTTCTTATCACATGGAGACTAAAAGTTGAGAGATATGATGATGGCATCATGAGACTGCAGTGGTTTATTTAACATATCGTAAGGATGGATTTTTTTTTAAAGATTTTTATTGGGGTATTGGGGGGAAGGGAACAGTGCTGGGGAGTTGGGGGAAGGGGAACAGACAAGTTTCTGTCCTTTTGTTCTTCAGTCTAGTTGTGGAGGACGTTACTTCACTGGCCCAAGTTGGCACCATCATTGCGCTCTTCCCGGGCGAGGCAGATCAGTCACCGGCTTCTGGACGGCTGCTCACTGCGGCTGCTGGCCGCTCACGCTGGCTGCTGGCTACACACGGTAGCCCATGGCAACCCATTGCCACAGAGGCTGCAGCCTACGTCATCACCAGCAACTCACGGCATCCCTCCAGCTCCAGGTTGAGCTGTTGTTCAGCATCTTAGCTGTGGAGGGCAGTGTCACTGGCCCTCATATGTGGGATCCGAACCGGGGCCCTCTGGCGTCGCAAGCCAGTTCTTAACCATCGCGCCACTCGGCCGGCCCAAGGATGGATTTTTAATGGCATTTTGTGTGACACACTCTTCATGGGATGACTCCGCCTTTGGGTAGTGATAAGAAAATGCCACCATATTAAGTGATTCAGGATAAGCACTCCTTTTTCAGTGTATGTGTACACATATATTGATGAAAACCTAAAATATAACATCTTCTAATTCAGCTCTGGAATAATAAATCACATTTTGTGCTACCGTAAGAGCAAAAATTGCTCAAATTGATCATATGGCAATTAAAATACAGTAAAACCTTGGATTGCGAGTAACGTGGTTTGAGAGTGTTCTCCAAGACGAGCAAACATTTCTAATAATTTTAACTTGGTAAAAGAGCGATGTCTTGCAATACAAGTAGTTTGTTTCTGGAATGAATTATGCTAGCAAACCAAGTACATTTTAACATGGTAAATGGGCGATGTCTTGCAACTAGTAGTTTATTTCTGGAACGAATTATTCTCTCAAACTAAGGTATTACTGTAGTCCCTAACTAGTTTCGAAGTGTAAAGTTGGAAAAATGTTAGTACTTACCAAATAAATATAGGAAGTGGTTACAAAATTTGTTTTAATTTTGATAGGCAAAGAGTACATGCGTTTTAGTTGAAGGTGTCTTACTTAAATACAGCCATGCCATATCCTTAACATCCAGAGCCTTTGAGAGATAACATAAAAAGGACTCGAGAGTCAAATTTACTTGGGTTTGAATCCACATCCTACAGGCCACCAATAGTGTGATTTATCTAAGTTATTTTTAATAATTTTATTTTATAATTACAGTTGACATAAAATATTATATTAGTTTCAGGTGTACAACACAGTGAATAGACATTTGTATAACTTACAAAGTGATCACCCTGAAAAATCTAGTACCCATCTGACACCATATATAGTTATTACAATATTATTGACTATCTTCCTTATGCTGTACTTTATATCCCCATGACTATTTTGTAAGTACTGATTTATACCTCTTAATCCCTTTACCTTTTACACCCATAACCCTAACCCTCCTCCCATCTGGCAACCATCAAAATATTCTTTGTATCTATCAGTTTGTTTCTGTTTTGTTTGTTCATTTAGTTTGTTTTTTAGATTCCATATATAAGTGAAATCATGGCATTTGTCTTTCTCTAACTTACTCCACTTAGCATAATACCCTTTACGTCCATCCATGCTGTTGCAGATGGCAGGATTTCATTCTTTTTTATGACTGAGTAACTGCATTGTACATACATACCACCTCTTATTTTTCCATTCATTCATTGACAGACACCCAGATTGCCTCCATATCTTGGCTATTGTAAATAATGCTGCAATGAACATATGGATGCACATGTTTACTCAAAGTAGTGTTTTGGATTTCTTCAGATAAATACCCAGAAGTGGGATTACTGGGTCCTTCTTTGTTTCTTGTTATGGCCTTTGTTTTAAAGTCTATTTTGTCTGGTATAATTATTGGCTACTCCAGCTTTTTTTCTTGTTGTTCTTGTTTATTTCCATTTCGTGGAATATCTTTTTCTTCTCTTTACTTTCAGTCTGTGAGAATCTTTCAATTTGAAGTCTCTTGTACGCAACATATGTAAAGGTCTTGTTTTCTTATCCATTCAGCCACCCTATGTCTTTTTTTTTTTTTTTTAAAGATTTTTATTGGGGAATTGGGGGGATGGGAACAGTGCTGGGGAATTGGGGGAAGGGGAACAGACAAGTTGCTGTCCTTTTGTTCTTCAATCTAGTTGTGGAGGACGTTGCTTCACTGACCCAAGTTGGCACCATCATTGTGCTCTTCTCTGGCGAGGCAGATCAGTCGCCGGCTTCTGGACGGCCGCTCACTCTGGCTGCTGGCCGCTCACGCTGGCTGCTGGCCGCTCACGCTGGCTGCTGGCTACACACGGTAGCCCATGACAACCCACTGCCACAGTGGCTGCAGCCTATGCCGTCGCCGGCGACTCATGGCAGCCCAGCTCCAGGTTGAGCTGTTGTTCAGCATCTTAGCTGTGGAGGGCAGTGTCACTGGCCCTCATATGTGGGATCCGAACCGGGGACCTCTGGCATCCCAAGCGAGTTCTTAACCATCGCGCCACTCGGCCGGCCCCACCCTATGTCTTTCGATTGGAGCATTCAATCCATTTACATGAAAATAATTACTAATATATTGTTATTGCCACTTCGTTATTCATATTTTCATCTTTTTTTCCCCCTTCTTCTTCTTAAAGAAGTCCCTTTAGCATTTCTTGTAATACTGGTTTGGTGGTGATGAACCCTTAGCTTTTTCTTGTCTGGAAAGCTCTATCTGTCTTTTGATTCTAAATGATAGCATTTCTGGGTAGAATAAGAAATGTAGTTTCTTGCTTTTCATCACTTTGACTGTTTCCTGCTAATTCCTTCTGGCCTGTAGTGTCTGTTGAGAAATCAGCTGACAGTCTTACGGGAGCTCCCTTGTAGGTAACTAACTGCTTTTTTCTTGCTATTTTTAAGATTCTCTTTGTCTTTAACCTTTGGCTTTTTAATTATGATGTGTCTTGGTCTGTGCCTGTTTGGGTTCATCTTGTTTGGGACTCTGAGTTTTGGGGATTGTATGTCTATTTCCTTCGCCAGGTTAGGGGAGATTTCCTTCATTATTTGTTCAAATAGGTTTTCAGTTCCATGCTCTCTCTCTTCTCCTTCTGTGACCCCTCTGATATGGATGTTGGTAGACTTGATGTTGTCCTAGAGGCCCCTTAAACTATTGTCATTTTTTGGATTTTTTTTAACTTTTTACTGTTTTGATTGGGTGTTTTCTGCTAACTTATCTTTTAAATTGCTGATTCCATCCTCTATTTAATCTAAACTATTGTTAATCCCCTCTAATGTATTCTTTATTTCAGTTATTGTATTCTTTATTTCTGACTTCTTAAAAAATGCTTTCTTTATCCATTTTCATGTTTCCTATCTCTTTGTTGAAGTTCTCCCTGAGATCACTGAGAATCCTTATAACCAGTGTTTTGAACTCTGCCTCTGGTAGATTGCTTGTCTCCATTTTGTTTAGTTCTTTTTCTGGAGCTTTGTTCTGTTCTTTCATTTGGGACATATTTCTTTGTCTCCCCATTTTAGCTGCCTCCCTGTGTTTGCTTCTATGTATTAGGTAGAACTGCTGTATGCTGCAGGTGTGACTTGTGTGGGTTGTGTGTGTCCTCTCGTTGTGGTTGAGCATTGGTTGTTGTTTGCACCTCAATGGGAGGGATTGACCCTCAGGTGGATTGGTTGTGAGGATGAGCCATGACTACAGTGGAGGAGCTGTTGTTCAGGGCCTGACCCTATGGAGCAGGATTTCCTTAAGAAGAGTTCTCGTGTCTACCCAGTCTGCCCTTTGGGTGTTTCATTTGTGGAGGTGATTGGGTGGTGCTCTCATGTGGTCTGAAGTGGGCCACCAGGTGTATCAGCCCGGGAGTCTCCTGGGAGGGGCCCTGACGCAAGCCAAGTCAGCCTCAGCCTGTGCCTTCCCTGGGGCCACTTGTTATGAGTTAAAAAGTGATCTGCAGGTGGTTTTCAATTGTGCTGAGCTTGGCGGTGCCTGGGAGAGGCTAAGCTGGGAACTGAGGCTGGCTGCCACCAATGCCGGGCTTGGGGCTGCTCAGAAAGAGGGATGGGGCACAAAGGCCAAGTGCTGCTTGTTTGGGGATTGTGAACCTTTGACAGATTTTGGGAAAGTCCACAGCATGGGCCAAGACAGATGGTTTGTATGGAAAAGGCACTGGAAGTGGCTTGGGTGGGCTAACAACTTGAGTTGGGCAGGGTCTCAGGGAATCACCAGTTGTAGGACTTCTGTTCAGCTAGGATTCAGGCTATTTTCAATGATGGTTGTTCTGTAATCTAGTTGTAATTTTGATGTAGTCATGAGAGGAAGTAAACATAGCATTTACCTACTTCACCATATTGATCGGATATCCATGATCTTAAATCTTCTGAACCTCAATTTTCTCATCTGTAAAACTGTACATAATAATATCTAGCTCATCTGTAAAATTGTAGGTAATAAAATCTAGGTTAAATAAAAATGTCTTCTACAATACTTTGTACCAATATTTGCTTAATGAATATTTTCTTAATGAATATTTTCTCTCCCTATCCCATATCTTACTAATGTGATAATGAAAAGTATATTGGGCAAATTAAAAAATTGTTAGAAAACACCCTTCCGTTTCATTATTGCAGATTTTAATTTAAACCAGGTTTATTTATAAACCTAACTCTTTCCAAACCCTCCAACTCCTACTATCATTTTTCAACATAGCCAATATTTTGAATTTCAAGTAATCAATCCATGATTAAATCATATAATATTCTGTTCAGTTTAATAACCTATAGGAAGGGTGAAATATTTCTTTATTCATGAGATGGGGGGAACTGATTCTAAGATCACGCATAAGAGAACTTGTTGCAAAATTACTCTTCTTGTGGAGGATAATTCAGTATTAGCAGTGACTCCCATAAATGAAGGGGAAAAATTATTTTAAGAGATTTTGTATTTTTTTCGTTTTTTTTGTGTTAGTCACATGTATGTGTATATGACCAAAAGGCAACACCATGGACGACACAAAAAGTGGTTCTATGGAAAGTTACCTCACAGGGTGATCGGATCATGAATTCCTAACCGGGCAGGTCATGGTGGGTAGTCATACCCCGGGCCTATTACTTCTTAAGTGGAAGGTTTTAAGCTAGCCCTGTCCATTATTCTTGTGCATCTAAGTTAACAACATTTGAAACACCAGAAATAATACCTGCAAAGTGGTATTAACTCTCAAGAGAGCACATAATCTTGTTAACTGTCCTGTAATGCAATTCCTGCATTGCTTCTTCCCAACTTCATATAATCTTCCTTACATTCCCTCCTTAATTTCAAATGCATAAAGGAAACAGCAAAACTGTTTTTCCCAGGAGCATTTGAGATCTTGTTCCCTGGCATATGTTGTTAGTTTGGCTCAAATAAACTCTTATAAAAATTCAAAAAAGTATATATGTGTATAATATATCCAGAGTTATTTTTCTTTCCAGATTTCTTTTGGAAAAGGAATTGGTTCTTAAGGGAGTTGGTGACTCAGTATCTCTCCTGCCCACTTCCCTCTTGCTAATTAAAGTTTAGTAGTACTTGGCACAAAGCAACAGGAAGTTGTCCAGATGCAGTTTAATAGTAATTGTTCTTTCCACTTGTCTCCTGTAGAATGTAGACCGTGTCCAGCAGGAACAGAGCCTGCGCTTGGGTTTGAATATAAATGGTGGAATGTCCTTCCTAGCAACATGAAAACTTCCTGCTTCAATGTTGGGAATTCAAAGTGTGATGGAATGAATGGTGAGTTCAGAATCAACCTAAATGATTTATTTTGGCAGCAAAGACTCTCCGACTCAGCTCTCTAAAAACATACTAAATATGGGTAAGAGGAACTTTAATCTTATTTGTCTACTTGCCCGTCTTTGAGACCTCACATAAAAATAGTAAATGTGGTGTTACAGCCAGATGACTTTCCTATAAGAATGTGAACTATTCTGCATTTTTTGGAGTCAGTTTTGAAGTAGATATTGAGGGCCACCATTTATGGTTATAAATACCAGAAAAGAGTGCAAGGGGAGGTAAGCAAATCTATTTTGTTTGCCGTTTTGAAGAGCAGTGTGATAGCATTTCTCCCTGGGCTGATTTAGTCTGGTTCAGCACTGAGATGTGAGGAGGGGTTAAGTCATCTCTACCTCTTTGCCTGTGAAGTCTGTGTCCCTGATTACAAAACTGATGTACCCCACTGACTAAAAATTTGAAAGCATGGCAGAGTTCTGTAGGATGGTTGCTGAATTTTATTTGTTCTTACATTTTAAATTCTTGGAGAGCTTAGTACTTAGTTATTCTGCAAATATTCAATATTTGTTGGTTGACTGAATGACAATATCTACATATGTATTTTTAAACTTGACACTAGGAGTAGCTGTTACAAATACTGGGTTTTACACCAAAATGCATTCTTTACTTTCATAAACTTAACATTTTTTTATCAGCTCAGTTTTTTCAATGTTGTATTTAATCATTGTAAAAATAATGCTTTTTAACTGCATCAGTTTTAAATCAGCACCTATCCAAAACAAATAGGCTTGGGATGTAGGAAATGAGGTATACACATGAGTGTGGGGATCGACAAATAATTTGTCCTTGAATAATGTTGGTTAAACAGATGTGTGAAAAAACAAACCTCAGTACATATTGAACATTATGAAATAGTCTTTATTGACCAGTAATTCCACTTATAGGAATTTATCCTAAGGGAGAAGAAAAAAATAGATAATAGTTATTACCTGACCATGAGGGTTTATGTTCTAAAAAGATCCTATGATTGAATTCTAGGTTGAGGAAGTTAAGGCATTGGAAAAATAAGATTTGAATGACTCTATGAAAGCATCAGTACGTGTGTGTGTGTGTTCGCGTGCGCACGCGCGCGCGCGCGCGCGCGCCCATTCACTTACTAGTAAAGATTACCTGAAACTTTCATTGAATTTTTTAGAGTTTACTCTCAATCTGAGTTTCATAATAATACTTGATTTACCCAGTTGCTTACTCATTCACTTAGAAGAAAGAATTTAAATTGTTGCTAATTTTCCAAAAAGTTCAATTATTAATTTGAAAAGTATACATATCTGTACTATTAGTATGTGACATGGAAATAGCAAACAATAATATGAAAAGTAAAAATATAAAAAGGTGATGTATATTTTTGTGACTGGGAGGTTTGGTAACCAACTTTGAAAGGAACAGCACTCAAAGGAATGGGGGTCAAAGCGAGAGGCCCAGGGCAGCCTGTCTCATGAGGTGGTCATGGTCATGGAGTTAAGGTGGCTGTGCTTTGGCCACCATGACTGTGTGACTTGGAATACTTTGAGATTGCTGGATTCTCAGTCTGGGTTTTACACAATGGCAGAACAGGCACGGAGAAGTAAATCTTTCTGTACTGGGATTTTGCCTACAAGGAATTCAAAGTTGAAGACAAGTTACCATTTATTTATGAAGCTGTTTGTTGAACGTTATCTATAATAACAAAAATGGAAATAATCTAAATATCCAGCAACAGGATAACGTTTACAAAAGTTAAGCCATGCTCAGTGGATGCAATGTTAAGCAGTCATTAAAAATGATAGCTATATGGAAAACAGTTTGGCAGTGTTTCAAGAATTATGAATGTACCCATTTTCCAACTCAGTAATTCTACTTCTGTGAATTTATACCGAGGAAACAATGTGAGGTAAAGAAAGAAATTATGCACAAAGTTAGAAATCAAGGTGTTGACAGGACCATTTTCCTTCCGAAGCCTCTAGGGGGAATTTCCTTCCTTGCTTCTAGCTTCTGGTAGCTCTGGGCATTCCTTGGCCTGTGGGAGCATTACTCCAATCTCTGCCTCCATCTTCATGTGGCCATGTTCTCCTGTGTTTATGCGTCTCTGTGTCACATTTGTAAGACTCTGTTTACAAATAACAAAGTCCATGCACAGGTCCTGGGGGTTAGGACTTCAGCATATCTTTTTTTGGGGTGGGGGGGGCACAATTCAACCTTTAACAACAGGCAATGTTCAAAACATGAGAAATGTGTTTCCTCTTGCAAGGATATTAGTCTGCCCTAAACTTAGCTTCTTACTATCCATATACTACTTTCTTTCCTTTGGCCTTCTCTGCTGTCCATCCCTCCTCATGCTGTTTCTGAACTCTAAGAAGGGATCTTCGGGAAACTTTCATAAGTCCTCCCTTTCTCCGTATAGATGCCTTCCATATGGGACTATCCCCCTTCCTATAACCCAGCCACAAGTTTGCAGTCTCTCTAAACCTAAATGCCTTTCACATTACTTACACTGCCGTCAAGGGCCTTGCGCCCCACTGGATCAGACTGTTTTATAGCTGTCTGCACATTAAGAGTTGATTCCTGCTTATTTCTCTGTTTAACCGCATGAACCCTTAGACAGCAGAACAATGACCATTTCTCTCATAAGCAAGTAGATTAGTGCATATTATTTTGAGGACTAGCTTGATTTATATGAATTCAACGCATTATTTTTCTATAAACTGCTGATTATAACATTTCACAAATTGCCAAATCACGAATCTAACACTGATATTAACCCCTTCCTCATTTCTCTCTTATACCTATTGCAGTAGCAGATGTTGACATGGTCCTTTAGAGATAGAAGTGTGAATGGTAGGTCATTGACATTAATTACCAACCTTACTGGATGCTGTGTGGGGGATGCTTCTCCCTTCTTTTTTTTTATTGTCATTTCAGCCCATGGTATGTTGATAGTTTCTGTGCCGGGCACAGACTTCTCTATCACCCCACACTGTTGGCAATTGTTAGGATTTGTCTCTGTCACATTCTTCTGATTTCTCAATGAGGGTGGACCCAGCTTTGTCTTTCTACTCCTAGTGTATATCATGGTTCTGTGCACTCAATAAATACCATTGAGTGAAAGAATAAGTGAATGAATTCAGAACAGGGGTTAAACTAGGGAACAACAACACAGCAAACTATAAGAAAGAACTCAAATCATCTTCATTAAGTAACTCGAAGTTTCATTTCCCATTGGTTACCTGGAGACGAAGATTTTCCACTGGGTAAAGATCATCCATCTATTTTAGGTGTAAATAGATAATCATGCCTCATTGAGAAAACTGTTATTAGTTTTCCCATTAAACAACTTTTATGCAAAAATGTGCATTGTTTGATTCTTAATGGGGAATCATATGGAAGTCTTCATTGGTATCTAGGAGTCTACCTTTATGTGCAATTTGCAACTGCAATTTAAAAATCGGGAATTCTTTTGGAGTATTTCAAACTTTGAACATAAACACTAATGGTTTTTTTTAAAACCTTATTTAAAAGGATTGTTAGAAATCATTAATTGAATTTTTACTAATAAAGATGACCTTTATCATTTTCAGGTTGGGAGGTGGCTGGAGATCATATCCAAAGTGGGGCTGGAGGTTCTGATAATGATTACCTGATCTTAAACTTGCAAATCCCAGGATTTAAGTAAGGAAAATCAATTCTGATTCTCTTCTGTAAGAATCCTCATGCCTGTTTCTCTATAGAAATAAAGTAGGACTGCCTTTATGAAGTAGATTAATATTGTGGTGTACTTAGCAAGTAGCAAGTAAGACAATGTATTATATTTAAGAATATTGATAGAATCAGTGATTGAGACACTGTAAACTATTAATTGTATATTACTCAGATGAACCTGAAAGTTTTTAACAATATTCTATCCAAATGTAACAATAATTATGATTCTTAGATGATTGATGATGAATTTTTAGTCCAAGTTACTTGCAGTAGTATCTTGTGGTTTATATATTTACTTGTTTCTCTGTTCTACCTGTCAGTTAGTATGTTACACATTTTTAAATCACATTTTGCTTTAGTCTTCCATGTTGAAATTTCCCAGTAGGTGTCTTTTTCTTGCTTTAGGATGTGTGGTACCATTTATACCAGGAGACGCAAGCGTATTAACATGCTTATGTAGACTCCATATTAGAACTAAGGGTATGGCCATCCGGAGATTAAGTGAGGAAGACAATGGGCTGAGGGGAACAGTAGATTGGAGAAAGAAAAAAGCACGGCTTTCAGCTTAATGAAAAAAGTAACAATTTTGCTCCAGATTGTTTTTTAGAACATTTCATAAATATTGTAATTTTAATCTGTCAAATAGACCACCAACATCTATGACTGGAGCTATGGGTTCTGAACTGGGAAGAATAACATTTGTCTTTGAGACCATCTGTTCTGCCGACTGTGTTCTCTACTTTATGGTGGTAAGTGAAAAAATGGCTTTCAAAGTTAGATTTCTAAGCTTAGCGTTGTCTTTTAAGTGTGAATTTATTTATGCACGTTGAGATAAGGACATCATTTCTCTTCTCCTTCTTAGGCCTTCTAAACACATTAAAAAGTGTCTAAAGAAGTCACTTAAGAATTGTGCAGTGAAGCCCACAAAGAAAGTGTTTGTTCCCTGTGGGGAGGACTGAGTAAGGGGGCCTGGGCGACTGACAGAGTTAGGAAATATTAATCTGGTAGAAAATTCTTTCATAAAAATATGCCACCAGCATAATGAATATTCTCCCCCAGTTATCATTCAGCAATTCAAACCATCAGGAGGGAAAAACAAGTATTAAGGAAGGGCAGAAAATAGTGTTGGTGTAGACACTTGGAAGAAAGAAAACTCTTCCTTGTTAAATTTAATCAATGTAGACAAAATGTCATAATCTGCCCATTTTTTCCTCGATGTCCTATACATTTCAACTCTTAACTTGAGAAAAGTGGCAGCACAAAATTGACTAAGTCCTCATGTGGGTATTAGAAGGTTTTTGGCTAAGATTTTAGCATTATACTTAAGTAGTGACTTCAC
Organism: Hipposideros armiger; assembly: GCF_001890085.2. NCBI lineage: Eukaryota > Metazoa > Chordata > Mammalia > Chiroptera > Hipposideridae > Hipposideros > Hipposideros armiger. Next base: position 536,173 of record NW_017731910.1, on the reverse strand, counting down.
AGACATGATTTGTTTTTGCTTTTTTCCCCAATGATCCTTTAGTAGCTAGTTAACACTCCTTTAACATTTCCTCTATGATATACAAGATATATGGAGACTTAAACATTTATTAATGATTACTAATAGCTTAGATGAAGGTAGATTATTTTGTTCTAGAAAAAATGACTTTGTGGTGGTAAAAGAAGATCATGAATAATCTTCAACACATCCATCTGTTACACAACAAATAACCATTAAGTCTTCAACTCCACCAGCTCTGCCTCCTTATTTCTTTAACTCTTTTTCCCTCTTCATACTTGGTGCCATTGCTGAAATTCAGATCCCTGCTTTCTCCCAACAGTAGTCTCCTGTCCATTCTTCTTATCCCCATTTCCTCATTTGTGCTGCTGTAAAAATATCTTTATAAATGAAAAAACAATAGTAGACGCATCCACATCAAATCTGCCCCCTTACTCTTGGTGGCTTTCTATTGCCTATGTTGGTGGTTCTGAAAGTGTGGTCCCTGGACCAGCATCATCTGGGAACTTGTTAGAAATGCACATTTCTGAGTCCCAACCTTGTCTCCATGAGAAACTCTGGTGATGGGTCCCAGCAAGTCTTGAGGGTAGTTGTGACACACATTAAAATGTGAGATCCAATAACCTATCAATACACGTACAATTCCTTCGTATGGCATCTATAGGGCTTTTTTGTACTCTTTGCACAGCCTCTGTTGCCAGGCCTATGGTGACTAGTAACTCTTTAGATGCCCTGAATTTGCTAGTGGCACACCCTGTGCGCTTTCATTTCTCATGCCTTGCCACTCTAGGCTAGAATGACATTCTTCCTTATGCTCCTTTGTCTGATGAACCCCCATGCACACTTCAAGGGCAGCTCTGACTTCACCTCATCTGGGAAACTTTCTTTTATTCTTTTAAGCATAATTAACCGCTCTCTCCAGGGTGCTTCTAAAACCCTTTGAGAAAATCCCATTTTAATTATGTGAATGTATTCATGTTTTTGTCTCTTTCACTTGACGAAGCACTCCTGAGGGTAGGGATTACAATTACTTATTTTGATAAATCAGTCTTAGAAGTTTTAGCTCATAGCAGAATCTGTTAGTTGTCTTTCCCCTCTATGCGATTTGGTCTCACAGGACTTTTTCAGGTATCAATTAAATAGCATATAAAAATGCTTTCAGAATTGTGTACTGTTTTACAAATGTAAGGTGGTGTTAGGTGTAGCCATGCAATGAATTTCATTTATGATTGGAATAAACATCCAGAAAGATGGTGTTTAACAAAGCACTATCTGTACATTATGAGGTCCCTTTAAGAAGTGGCATGTCTGATGATTTGGTTGTTTGGTAATGTGGGGAATCCTATAATGTATGACAAGCACATTCTGTTATGCCTGTCTGTGGTGTGAACTCAAGACACATCTCTTTATAGCATATTTGATTACTTTATAACATGTTTAACTCCTGTGTTTATATCAGAAAGAGACATGTCTTAAGCTCATGCCACCATATTGTCAACATCCCAGATAGCTAACAGAAGCCCATCCAAAATTCTTAAGTCATCTATTAGGGTTTCTGCAGGGAAAACTAATAAGAAAATTCAGGGTTAACCTTGGTTTTCATTTCAAATAAATAAGATGTGTATTACATTATATGGTTGATTTATTTATTAGATTTCCTTTCTAACCATATTAATGACAGCATATGGGTTGGAATGTCACACATTCATATGATATTCTAAATATTGAATTTAGCTAAGGAAATCAGAAATAAAATACTACACAAAGTAATCCTATTGGAATTCAAGTATAGAATATTTCATGAACATAAAATAGAATTTTTATTATCTGCACTTGGGTAAGCCTGCAGGCTACAAGTATATGTCAGGGAGAACTTAGAATTTCTGTGCAAGAGCTGCCTATCAGAATCTCTCAAAGCAAAAGATAAAAATGGAAAGCCTTTCCATTTTATAAGAATCCTAGAGGTTTACTGTGAGAAGTTTAGTGTGAGGAATAATGTTTCCCTAAATATATTTCCTAAGGTAGACACACACACACACACACACACACACACACACACACACACACCACCCTTAAACAAGCTATGATTTGAGACCTTTTTCAGGTTATATTAACAATGTGGTTGATATATTGTAATTACTAAGCTAGTGAGTGCTTTTGTAGCCTTGAAGGGTAGTTTTGAGAGTTCTAGGGTTACTTGCTCAGGAAATAAATGTTTATTAACCCTAGGGGGTTAAGTTAGTAAATGTAAACACATATTTGTAATGTATACACATGTTTATTAATACTGAGTTTGTGCTTTTTTGTGTATTTTTTTTCTACTCTATTTTAGGATATTAATAGTAAAAGTACCAACGTGGTGGAATCATGGGGTGGAACCAAAGAAAAACAAGCTTATACCCACATCATCTTCAAGAATGCAACATTTACGTTTACATGGGCATTCCAGAGAACGAACCAGGGTCAAGATGTAAGTTCTAAGCACTTTTATTTTTTAAAACATGAAAATGATGCCCCCAGTGGAGATTCATGCAAAGTGATCATTCAAATCTCCTGGATGAAAGACAGCTTTTTATTGCTGTGGAATCCAGCTTTTGGTTATGGAGAAGGCTGGTACAAAAATGGTATTTTAGGGGGGTTTGGTTTTTGAGAGCAAGAGCACATGAAATGGAATAACGCAGTGTATCTTTGAATAGTATCTACACTCTGAACAACTATAGCTCTGATAGCTTAAGAGAAGGACAATCTAATTTTGTAGTTATTTAGAAGCTTACTTTTAAAGCTTTTTGAGACTTTGGAAAGGCTAGTGACTTTCTTCCTCTTCATCTGAATGATATGACATTTGTCCAGAAGCCATTAACTGGTGCTGGTGTATTATTTCGTTGCAGTAATGTCTCCTTTTATAACCCAGAGAGTATGTATGGACAAACGATTGGATTAACACAGAATCATTTACTGTCTTTTACTTTTCCTGCTAGAATAGATCTTAATCCTCCCCTAAGTAAATTCCATTGTTTGTTTCAATAGTAGCAGGACTGTTATTTTTGTGGATCTCAATATCTGTGACCTTCTCAAGGTGAGAACAAGGTAAACTGCCTGAACCAGAACCAGCCTTAAAGCTGTGGCGGCGAGTGGACAGCGTTTTCTCTTTTCTCTTCAGGCTTTCACTGGGGAACCCATTCCCCAGATTTTACTTGATTCCAATTGTTACTTACGAGTGTTCCGATGACCATGAGTGGGGCAGGAACATGCTGTGGAATGCTTCCTTGCCTTCCTTGCGTCTTTGCCCCAGACGAAGAGCATTAAGCAGTCCAGGGTAATGCTGCTCTGTACTGATAGCATGATGCCCACTGTTTGAAGAGAAAAGGACATTAATGGACCCAGTGTCTCAAGAAGGTCAAGTGTAGGAAACTCCAGGTTCTTGCTCTCCATGCTACATCTTTCAGTAGAAACCAGAGAATGTTGGTTAGAGAAGGTACTAGAGAGAGTGACAGTGGCCCAAAGAAGTGGTGTGATTGCATGAATGTTACAGTTTGTGTTGGAGGAGGACCACCAGAGTCCTGGTCTTCCAAGGCTGGCCCAAGGCTTCCACCTGCCACACGGTCAACATCTTCTTGTAGCATTAGATTTGGGCTTATATTTGAATAAACAATGATGGGAGATCAAGTTGCTTCTCTACTAAACCATACCAGTTCTTCCAGATGTAAAGTCTATACATATGCCCAAGTTTGTACCAATTATGGCACGTCTCATGGTGATTGTGGCAAATCTCCTAGAACTCCATTACTGTGGAAATTAGCTTCTAGTGTTAAGATTTAGGTTTTTAAGAAAAAAGGAACCCAAAAGGAATAATACTAATCCACCGTCGGTGGTAAACTCTAAGGCTGGAACACTGGGCTTCTTTTCGTGACATCCGCATAACACAATCTGGTGGTGCAAGTAAGCCCGAAAGCAGAAGTCATTACTTTCTGCTCTCTTTTTAGAATAGACGGTTCATCAATGACGTGGTGAAGATTTATTCTGTCACTGCCACTAATGCAGTTGATGGGGTGGCGTCCTCGTGCCGTGCCTGCGCCCTCGGGTCTGAACAGTCGGGCTCATCGTGTGTCCCCTGCCCCCCAGGCCATTACATCGAGAAAGAAACCAACCAGTGCAAGGAGTGCCCACCTGACACCTACCTGTCCATACATCAGGTCTATGGCAAGGAAGCTTGTGTTCCATGTGGGCCTGGGAGTAGAAGCACTCAGGTGAGTCTGTCTCTCAGTTATCCCCAGGAAAGCTCATTTTAATAGAGGAACTCACAAGTTCCCTTTAGTGTTTCTACAGGAGCTATGAGGTTGCTAGTCATAATTATAAATGACTTTTCCAACACCCAAATAAGAATGCTTTCCCAAAATATTAAGATTGATTTCTTGTGATTCTGTGAAGGCAGAGCAAGTAAACGACCTCTGTATGTTGGCTATAGGAGTCTGTGGAGAGCAGCAGGTATATCTCATACCATTTTAAGGGCAAAGTTTGATTTTATATTATGGGTGAAGGAGAAAGTAGATTTATTGTCTATTTAAACTAACGTAACAGGGACTTCTGGCTGTTTATTAAAAATACCTTTCTGTAAGAAACCAACCTTGGAATAACTTACTTTAAAAACTTTCGAGTCTTCTAACCTTTGCCTAAGAAAATTGAGTTAGCATTTAGAAAGTCTCTGTATTATTATGGCAAAATACATGATAACTAAGACAACATTACTGAAATAGATTTTAAATCTAGAAATATTTTTGAAAAACATTTTATGTAGCAGCTAATACTTTCTTTTTATTTCCTGCTGTGTTGTTATTTTTTTTACATTCCTTAATCTTTAACCAAAGGACCACTCAGTTTGCTATAGTGACTGCTTTTTCTACCACGAGAAAGAAAATCAGAGTTTGCACTATGACTTCAGCAACCTTAGCAGCGTGGGCTCGTTAATGAATGGCCCCAGCTTTACCTCCAAAGGCACAAAATACTTCCACTTCTTCAATATTAGTTTATGTGGGCACGAGGTGAGTCATGGCTCTCAAGGTGAGATGGAACTGCACATCAGCTTCGATTGAGTTGATAATTTCTGTGTAGATGGCCCAGTAAAATCTCTATGGAAACCAACAAACAAATGTCAGAAACAGAGCTTTGTTGCTTAAATCCTCTGTTGCCTCCCAGCGTGTTGGTTGGCAGCTTCACCAGGGTCAACCTTGTCTGGTTCTCAGTCCATCTAAGCATTCATCCAGTCTCCTGAATCCCAAAGCTTGGAACTATGGTGGACGTGGTTTGAGGATCTTTCAGTTTTGTAAAAGTGGATCAGGCTTGTCAGTCAATCCCACCTTTTTTTTTATTTTAGACAGGCAGTTATGGTTTGAGAAAGTTTTACTGTTGTTTATGTTGTCCATTTTAAGAAGAGAAAAACTAAGAGGAAGTTTGTCAAAAAATGAAAAGGAGGTAAGCAGGGGACAAGTGTCAGTTGATCAGGTGTCCTCTACTAATAAATAATGGGATTTTATTTTCTGTGGGAAGAAGCAAAACCTTAACTGGTACTGGTAATGGGGAGAGTCACAGGACTAGATGTCCAATATTTTTATAGGCATACAGGGTTGGGGTTGGGACATAAGTATATATATTCACCATTAGCAAAGGTAAACATATAATAAGACCTTTCCTCCAGAACTTTTTCCATATTAAATACTGTATCTCCAGTGGTCTTCATTATGACATGCTGTGCCAAACTTTGACAAAGGAGATAAAAAGAGATCTTAAGGCCACAGAAGTTTTAAAACAAAAAGATCTATACAATTGACGTGTTAGGACACTCACCCTGTTGTGATTTTAGATGGGGCGATCCAACACACTCACTTGATTGTTCACTCAATAAGTAAATTAATGTTAAATACCTGTTACGTGAAATACTGTGTCAAGCAGTGAATAATATTAATTCCATTATATATCATACTTCTTCTTAATCTTATTCCTATTTTACCACTGTCTTTTCTTCCATCTTCTCTCTTTTTCCCTTCTGTCTTCTTTCTCTTTCTTTCCTTTATATTCTTGTTCCTTTCCTTTTACTGTTGTTTTTCTCTTTATTCAGTAGTTTCTTTCTGCTCTTTTCCATTGTTTCTCTCTTTCTGGCTTCAACAAGTTATTTTAAGCATAGTAAAAATATGTTGCACCTGTATTGTGGGGAGAAGGCTTAGTGGAGAGAGAAAATTTTATAGGTTAGGATTGCCAGCTGCATTAAAAAGAGGAATCTCTCTCTCTTTTTTTCAAGATTTTATTGGGGAATTGGGGGAAGGGGAACAGACAAGTTGCTGTTGTTTTGTTCTTCAGTCTAGTTGTGGAGGTTGTGGCTTCACTGGCCCAAGCTGGCACCATCATTGCGCTCTTCCCGGGAGAGGCAGATCAGTCGCTGGCCTCTGGATGGCCACTCACGCTGGCTGCTGGCTACACACGGTAGCCCACGGCAACCCACTGCCACAGGGACTGTAGCCTATGCCATCGCCGGCGACCCATGGCAGCCCAGCCCCAGGTCGAGCTGCTGTTCACCATCTTAGCTGCAGAGGGCTGTGTCACTGGCCCTCATATGTGGGATCCGAACCGGGGCTCTCTGGCATCCCAAGCTAGTTCTTAACCAACACGCCACTTGGCAGACCCCCCCCCCAAAAAAAATAAGAATCTTTATTCTTTTTGTTATGCCCACCTGTGCCCACTCTACAGCTAAGACCAATCAAATAGCATTTCTTTATTTCTACATAATAATTTATAATCTATATAATTTCTAGAAATTATAGATCAAGCTATAGTCAATTGCAGTGGGACTATAGTATATTTAAACATACTATATTTAAAGTCTTACAATTTTTATAAATTATATCTTCCAATTACCCTCTAAGTGATTAAAAAAGTAAACCCCTGTGTTCCCTTCAACTTACCATATAGTTGAGTGGATACACATTACTGAATCTAAGAGTAGATGAATAAAGCACTTGTGACTAACAGTTTAGAGTTTAGACGCTGTCCTAAGACTGTTACATTATGGCTTTTATGCTTTCTTCTTCAGCCTTCACATTACTTTTCTGTCCCACGTAGGCCTACGCAGAAGAAGGAAGAGCAAGCTTTTTCTTTGGCATTAAAACGTTCATCAACAGTTTTCTGGTCTCTTTTGTATGCATTTTTATCTTACAAATTGAAGATTTCATCGATGACTTTTATTTCCTTAAGTTAGATGGCTTTCATCCAGCACAATGATGCTTGTGGTTGGAGGAGCACTGCAGCCTTGAATTAATGCATTCATGATAACTTCAGTGACCCCCACCCTGGTTAAACATTGGCATTGCCTCAAGAGCTTTTAGAAAATACTGGTGCCTTGGCCCCACACCAGGTCAAATCAGAATTGTGGTGAGGAGGCAACCACTGCTCTATGAGCTGAGGTAGCTGAGGTCCAAGTTAGAGCACGTCCTTCAGTAAAACCTCCTTATGACTTCATTCTCCTAGGGGAAGAAGATGGCTCTGTGTACCAACAATATAACAGACTTTACAATCAAGGAAATGGTGACAGGGTCAGATGATTACACAAATCTTGTAGGAGCATTTATATGCCAGTCAACGATTATTCCTTCTGAAAGTAAGGGTTTCCGAGCAGCCTTATCGTCACAATCCATCATTCTGGCAGACACATTTTTAGGTAAGCGTCACTGGTTTCATATATGCATGCATGCATTTTTTTCTAAAATTATGATACTGATAACTTGTTAGTGCATTGGTGTTTACAATAGACGATTAAAGCCCACAGGTAATTCTAAACCATCACTTTGTGACATGGTTAAAAAGCACCTACCAGTGAGGTCTATTAATTAATCTCAGTGAGTATAAGAAGCTTCTGAATTTATGTATTAATTCATATGTGATATGATATTTTCTGAGAGTCCGTGCCTTTCATCAGGTTCTCTAGGAATTTAAGAGGCAAAATAATTTTAAACACCAAAACTATAAACAAAAGGGGAACAGTAAACACAATACAAACCTAAATCATAATATCTGTCACCAGTTTGCATTCTCTTTCTTCACACCAGAAATAAGCTGGTGACAAGTAGCAAGGGTGAATGTATTGAGTTTTATTATCTATCTGCCCCTTCTACCTCTATGGTATCAAAAGCATAGGAAAGTTTTAAGAAGAATGAGTAATTCTTAGGAATCAAGTTCATTAGACTTTCAGGGGTGGGGATTAGGAATCTAACAAGGCATATAACAATCCGACGATTTAGCAGGCTTCTTAGATGATTCTAACGTGCAGCCAGATTTGATAACCACCACTATAGAATCCAGAAGAATTTAGCTTTATTTTTCAGCACCAAGGTCAGTTACTGAGCTTGTGCTAAGCAACAGAACACTGCGTCAGAAGCAAGGGTTGCTGTTGTTGCTTGCATTTTGGCTCTGCCATCATTGTGCCTAGGAGGAAAAAATGCCTTATTTTTAGATTAAGCAGACTTTAGAGTTATTTCCTGGAATTATTAGGCACGCAAATTTTTGTTTCGTCAAGTATGCCCATAATAATCTGAATGAAAAGTTGTATTAGCAAAGTAGCCACATTCATTCGACAAAACTCACCACAGGTTGAGAATTATTAGTAGATTGTTGAAATGTTAGACATGGGGGAGGGGGGGGGCTTAGAGATTATCTAAATGATTGCATGCATTTTACAGATTCAGGACCTAAGACCCAGCGAAATAAAGTGACTTAAACAAAATTACAAACTAGAGAGCAGAATATTTTACTTTTTTTTCTGGGAACTTTGGAAAGTTTCTTATTCTATCATCACTGTATTAAATTAGTACACAGCATCAAAGTGTGGCTATTTTCTATTTAGATACACGGAGGCTAAATAAGCCTAATTTCCCTACATTGCTTAATAGTTTCTTTTTTGTTGTCATCTAGGAGTGACAGTTGAAACCACCTTGCAAAATATTCATATAAAAGAAGATATGTTCCCCATTCCACCAAGTCAAATACCAGATGTGCATTTCTTTTACAAGTAAGTGAAGATGCTATTTCTCTTGACATATTTTTTAATCAAAAGGATATCACTTCAGGATGCCTAGAGTAGTAGCTTATAACTAATAGATAATCAGTAATTGGTTCTTAAATGAAAGACTTAGTAAAAGTAGGAAACATGGACTATTTTGAAAGCCTTGTATAATTTCTCTCATATATATAATCTTTTAAATTAGGCAATAAAGAGACTCCACTTTATTATCTAGGCAGTAATTATTTAAATTCACACATCAAAACATCAGCCTGAATGGATCTGATGTTTTTCCCTTTAAAATTTGATTATAATTTAGATTATAATTATAAAAGCTTTACTGAACACCTTGATAGCTTATTACTTTACCTGGGAAAATAGTTAACTTTTCATAGCCAGAGCGATAAATAAGCTCAGTTTGTATTAAAATTCTAAATTAGTGAACTTTGATATATATTTTTTTCTTTTTCGTTTGTTTATAGAGCAGTGATACACAGGATGCTTTTGTTTTTGTAACCTGTGTCATATCTGTTTTGCAAAATGACATTTGCTTTATGATAGGTCTTCTACAACAACAACATCTTGTGTTAATGGCCGATCAACTGCTGTGAAAATGAGATGTAATCCTACTAAACCGGGAGCTGGAGTGATTTCAGTCCCCAGGTATGCTTATTTCTAACTGATGGTTGCACATTTGTATTAATTATGAGGAGGCAGAACTCTGAAGAATCTTACTATTTTAAAACCTACTCTTCCTGGATGTAAAGCAGAGAGAGAACAGATGAGTCTAGATTTTTGTGGTAGGGATGTGCTGAGGGTTTATTAAGAAAATGGATCCTTGCCCAATCTCAATACTTTGTAGTCTCCTCAATGGCATATTCTCATCCTGTGTGCCTGAGTGTCTAAACCACTTTAAAAAGTATTTAAGTTGATATTTAGCCTTTATTTCCTTGAGAGCTGGATTAGGAACTTTCCTGGGTTAGAGTTCTTCATCCACAATTAACTATCTGGGTGATCTAGATGAAATAGTCTAACCTCTGAGTTATAGTGTCTTTCTGTGGAAGAGGATGGGGTCCAGGGTAGATAACGTGTATGCTCCATTTTCATCACTCGAGTTTTCTAATTAATGGTGGTAAAATCACCAAGGTAGAGTCTGACCTATAGAATACATAATACAGTTCATTTGTATTGTCATTGTGGCAACAGTTGTCCACATTCTAGGTCTGATTAATACAGTCCACTTTGGGTGGGAACTTTGGGTAGGAGGAAATAAACAATTTCTATGTAGATTACTCATTTCTAATTTTTTTACGGTTAAGGTACCTTTGGATCATAGTTTGATTTGCAGATTTTTCTCTATCAGGCTAGCAAAAGTTTACATTTTTTTAAAGGAAATGATTGATTTAACTTGGTTTTTGATAGTTTTTGAGAGATTTTAAGTTGTTCTGCTTATGTCATACCAGGATTGGAAATCAGTCACCTAAGCATTGTTTCAATTACTTGGGCATCTTTAAAACAATTATTCTGGTAACCCAGTATTTGGGACTTATTTCTGAGTATAAAGGCACACTTGCATTCACCCCTTACCAACTGTTTCTCTGGTTCTCACAGATCTATGAATTGATTTTTCTTTTCACCTTTTTAAGGTGAGAGAAGAATGTGATGAGAGGAGTACATAATAAATGGTAATAGACATCAGTAAAATAAACAGATCCTGATGATCAAGGGCGTCAGGAGTAGGAGGAACCCTGTCCAGCATCCACATTAAGGTCAAGGTGGCCAACCACACTTTCTTTATGAGGTGTGTTCAGAGATCCTTTCGTCATTCTCTGATGTCCCACCATATAGCTTTGAGTTCAGATGCTTGTTCTATGCACTGTAGTACTTGTGAGGTCGGTATTTATTTATTTATTATTATTATTTTTAACTTTATTGGGGAACAGTGTGTTTTTTCCAGGACCCATCAGCTCCAGGTCAAGTCGTTGTTTTTAATCTAGTTGTGGAGGGTGCAGCTCACTGGCCTATGTGGGGATTGAACCGGCAACATTGATGTTAAGAACTTGCACTCTAACCAGCTGAGCTAACTTGCAGCCTGTTTATTCATTTTTTGACCTAGTGACTAACCTCTCTGGGTCTAGCCTCTAGGAGTCTGCCTGGATGGCTTCTGAAGCCTCCTCCAGATCGCTGATCCAAGCAGATCATGTTACTAAAAGACTAGGTCTGTCCTTTAGAAAATATATCATTCTAACTTTCCCATCGTGGGTCTGATTTTTATTTATTTATTTATTTTTTAGCTGAGCCATCCTGCTACCTGTTGGCAGCTCAGTGGCTGCTCAGCTCGGGCCAGGACTCGAACCGCTGTTAATCAGAGCTCAAACTCTTGAGCGAGCTCTTAACCAACTGAGCCACTCGGCCAGCCCCCTGATTTTTAAAGTAATAATAATAAAAAATAGTCTCGTGACATTAAATGATGGCATCTAGAAACTGATTTTTTTTTCCTTGTGCAAAGAGGGAGAAGTTTCTCCTTTAACCCCTAGCAGTTTTTTTCTACCTAGGGCATGTAACTGTCTTTGCAAGCATTTCTCAGGATAACCTGCCACAGAATACCTTGGGGGTGTCTGTTTTAAAATAATTTTCTAGGGCCGGCTGAGTGGCTCAGTTGGTTAAGAGCTCACTCAAGAGTGCGAGCTCTGAGCAACAGGGTCACCGGTTTGATGCTCAGCCCAAGCTGAGCTGCCACTGAGCTGCCAACAGGTAGCAGGATGGCTCAGCTAAAAATAAATAAATAAACTAAAATAAATCATTTTCTAGACCTTCCTAAAATCTAAAGCATCTCTGAGTGAGTATATTCAGCACAGGAATATTTTTAAAAACACAAGGCAATTCCGATACATATTAAAATTTGAGAAACACTGGTCCTAAGCCAAAATTTGGAGGTTTGACTTGGTTTTTTCTGAGACAGAGTCTCAAATTTTGTTCTGCATTTTAGTTTTCTGAAAAGCTAATTTAAAACATCATAGTCTACAAGGTGGATTTCTTCACCCAAATATTGATAAAACTTTATTTATAATTGTGATGCACACTGAAGTTTGAGGACCACTCCTCTGGGGAACTGCTTGAAATCCCACAACCTCAGGGTGCGGACCTTGAGTTCTTCGTTAAGTCAATGTCCTGTCAACCACAAGGGGGCGCTCTGAGATCAGAACTCGAGCAACAGCAGCTTGTCCTGAAATAATTAGAATTATTTTATCTGTAGGACCGAATAAAGATTTACCATTTCCTACTAACAGTAAAGAAATGTTAACAAAGCCAGAGACTTAGGCTACTTTTGGAGAGGACTTAGTTTGCATTTTTGAGGGAGCTTTAAATTCTTCAGTAGAGAGGAAGATGGTAAACCAGGGAATTTGCCTGGAGATGTCTCATATGCTGCTCAAGAGGTCGAAGAAGGGAGACTTGGGCAGCTCGGAGGGATGCTACCCCCTAGCATCTTGCAAGGATCTTGACACACCAGGCAGAGGCACCTTTGGCAGTAGTAACGTTGGTTGGGGCCTTGTGTCTCTGAACTTAGGAAAATGTCACAAGACCCCCAGCCCTGGCAAAATGAGAAAGTCTTAACAGACAGTGAATGGGGCAGGAGAAAAGGGGAAATGTGTGTGTTTTTTGTGTATCCCGTGTGAAATTTAGAGAGAGGAGCAAATTATCTGGGTCTCCTGCTAATCTGCAATTGGAAACTCCAGCCTTTCTGTTTGGTCTGGCAAATGCAGCTGGTTTCTAATTCCACACAGTGTCTGGAGGGTGTGAGACATTTTAGATAAAAACTTAGCATGATTTCTGTGACAGATGAAATATGAGAGCTGGAGTGTAGTTTTGAGATTATCTAGTGCAGTTTGTACCTTGGCCAAAGAATAAATTGCTAACATAATAGACCACAAATATCTCTAAACAGATGCCCCTCCAGCCTCTGCCTGAAAAGCTTTCCAAACCTCTCATCAGGATCCTAGGTGGTTAGAGGAATTGAAGGTTCTCCTTTCATTAGTAATAATTAGACCTAAGCATTGTGTCTAAAGGGTTTTTCCAAAAATGAGAAATCTCTGTTAGTCACAAGGTTATAAAAAAAGCCTTATTGGAAAACAGAGGGAACCATTTTTATTCTGATAATAGAGATATCATGGCACGTTAGAGATCCTTAAGACAAACCCATTGACTATACACATTAGGAAACACTGAGGACCCAGGCTGTATAGCTGTCGAGTGGCACAGTCAAGATAGATTGATTTCCTGACTCTGTCCTTTGTTCTTTTTTGGGGGGGGGTGAAAAAGAAGTTTATTAGAAGAGATACTACATTTTAAAGAAATAGAAGTGGGCCCAAGCAGTAGAGAATGGCTCAAGGGCCCATTATTAGAAGAGAAATTACATTCCAAAGAGTTTGGAGCGGGCCATGCACAAAGGCGAGGCTCAAAAGCCTCAAAAAGGAAGGAAATAAAAAAGGGCTGTCCTTTGTTCTTTTCATGTCATCATGCTTTCATCTTTTAATTTCTTTTCCTCCAGTTCTTTATAGGCAGAGATTTGCAAAGACGCACACTAAGCAGAGGCAAATACCACATTTACCCAGGGATAACTTAGTTGATCTGCATGTTATTGGTGCCTTCTTTTAAATGAATCATCTTTCCTCAAATACAGTCTTCTTTATTAATGTTAGGAGTTAGAAGAGAAATAACATCCTCTCTCTCACAAACACAACTTAGGAGTATATTTAACTGCTTGGGTAGTTTATAAATTCGTCTAAAGTTATTTTGCCAAAACCTCCTTCAAAATCCAAATTCATCTTCTTTATAAATGTAGCCTCTGAGAATATTCTCTCCTGAAAGGAATATTTCACAGTTCTGTCCTGATGGCATTCAGAGGTTGAACATGCCAAGGTTTATTGCACAGGCTTTGATTTAGAGTCTCTTTATCAAAGTTATTGGATGCTAGGGTAGTGTTTTCTTTGGTCTTTGGTGAAGAACTGTTAAAGCCAAAAATCTATCCATTTTAAGTTTTTAAGAGTCAGAGAATAATTATTGGTTAAATGAGTTCCTTGTTTTCTTTTTCCTCTGCACTATTTATGGACAAATAATAGCTATCTAAGTCTGTATAAATTAAAAAGGCAGTGGAACTGGAGAGATTAAAACCAAATATGTTCTTGTAGCATTAAAAAGTAAGGAGGCATATGTAAAAGCATTATGGACAGAAGTGAAAAGAACTAAAACCTGTTCTGATCAAGAAATGGAAAATCTCCAATACAGAATTGTTAAAATTATATAATTCAAACACTAATGAGTAATCTTAGGACCTGATATGAAAATGTCACAAAAGAGTCATAAAATTTCAGGATCAATTTTGAAATAAGGTTGCTAAAGCTTTAACAGGTATTTATTTCCCTGAAGCAGATACGGAGTCTATAGATACGACAGGATGGGGGAGTGTCACTTAATGTAGTTTGTCCAGGTCCTGATCAGATACTGACTTTTGGTTATTTACCTCGGGCATAATGTTTAGAAAGGGAGGTGTTTACAGGAGACTGGTAGAATTTTATATCCTTGGATCTAAGAGCTGTGGGTCAAACACACAATGTGATATATAGATGATGTATTACAGAATTGTACACTTGAAACTTATGCAGTTTTACTAACCATTGTCACCCCAATAAATTTTTTTTAAGATTTTTATTGGGGAATTGAGGGGATGGGAACAGTGCTGGGGAATTGGGGGAAGGGGAACAGACAAGTTGCTGTCGTTTTGTTCTTCAATCTAGTTGTG
>NW_017731910.1:512978-517872 GCF_001890085.2 Hipposideros armiger | reverse complement strand
CGAACTGGGGCCCTCTGGCATCCCAAGCCAGTTCTTAACCATCGCGCCACTCGGCCAGGCCAGCGGGTTAATTTTTGAGCCATGCTGTGTTTGTCTGTCCCTAACATTAAAGAGAGGCAAGTTGACATAATAGGCCCACCCAACAGAAAGCAGAGTTTCAGAAAGCCTTCGTTCAGGCCCTGACTGGGGGTTGCTTCATGCGATTCTGCACTTGTGTCTAAGCCCCATCCATCCAACATTGCTGAGCGGTGAAGGGAACCACAGCTCAAAGGAAGTTGTCAGGCCTAGGAAACCCAGGACTGAAAAATCATTTGCATTGGTGAGCTGTGGGCTGACCTGATGGTGGTTTTGTTTGTTTTTTCACATTAGACAATTTTGTTTTCATGTCTTCTTCCACCCTCTGTGGACCATGGTCCTGTGCATCATTCTGTTCCCTAGAGCACCTTGCCTAAGTACATCATTACCTTAAACAGAAATCGCTACCTCCCTTTACCACCCACTGCCTGCCTATACGGCCAGTGCTCTCTCACTGCCTTGCTCTTGAAGCTCCAGCCACACTAACCTGCTTGTAATTTCCTTCCAATTCATCTACCATTTCATCCCTCTAGTAGGAGTTTTTTCTTCCCTTCTATTCTGACTAACTCCTACTATTCTAAAATAGTCTAGACTTGGTTTAAGCATCACTTGCACTAAGAAACTTTCCTGGAGCTTTTTTGGTCATTAGCTGTGCTTATCTCTCCTTTAAATTAAAACAAAAGACAAAAAACAAAAACAAAAACAAAACAACAAAAACTTTATAGAAATATAATTCTCGTACCATTATAATTCACTTATTTAAATCTTGCAATTCAGTGGTTGTTGTATATTCAGATATGTGCAACCATTACCATAGTCAATTTTAGAACTTTTTCATTATCTCAAAAAGAAACCCCATACCCTTTAGATGTCACCTCCCTATGCTCTAGCCCCCTTCCTATCTGTAAGCAACCACTAACCTACTTTCTGTTTATATAGATTTCCCTAGTACAGACTTTAATATCATCACATAATATATGGAATTTTTGTTTGGCTTCTTTCACTTAGCATAATATTTTTGAGGTTCAGCCAAGCTGACACATCTGTTAGTACTGTACTCTTTTTTATTGCTGAGTAATATTCCATTGTATGCATATACCATATTTGCTTATCCATTCATCTGTTGATGGACATTTGGGTTGTTTCCACATTTTGGCTATTGTGAATAATGCTGCTATGAACATTCATGTACTAGTTCTTGTATAGACATATGTTTCCATTTCTGTTGGGTATTTATCTAGAAGTAGAATTGCTGGATCATACGGTAACTCCTGTTTAATTGTCTGAGGAACTGCCAGATTCATCTGAAGAGCTTCACCATTTTACATTCCCATCAGCAGTGTGTAAGGTTTCCAATTTCCCCACATCCTTGCAACACTTATTATTTTCTGTCTGCCTGATTCTAGCCATCCTAGTAGGTGCAAAGAGGTATCTCATGGTGTTTTTGTCTCCTTTAAATTCTTTTTTCATGTGTGTTTCACCCACATGTTGCTTCCCAGTATGCAGTTTGCTCTCAGATGTTGATGGGACTCAATTGAATGTGTTGCAAAGCTGTCATTTTTGTTGTTTTTGTTTGTGATTTCAGCAAGTGTCCAGCAGGCACGTGTGATGGATGTGCATTCTATTTCCTGTGGGAGAGTCCGGAAGCGTGCCCTCTGTGCACAGAACATGACTTTCACGAGATTGAGGGAGCTTGTAAGAGAGGATTTCAGGTGAGGAGCAAACCTATCTAAGCAGGACTGTATTACTGAAGATACAATTGTTTATAGTCCAGCATCAAGTTTACATCACAGAAACTCAGATTCAGAAGCATAGCTAAACATTATAGTTAACTTAATATGACATTAATATGCACTAGAATCAAGTGTGGTAGCTAAACTCCCATATGCTGGGGTAGCTAAAGATGTGCGCTGAGGTTAGGAAAATGAATTGTGGCAAAGGAATTGTAGGCTATGGGTACTTGCCTGTATTATGAAGAAATTATATCATGAAACCAAGATAAGATGATACAATGAAGTTACAGGTGTAATTAAGATTGAGATGGTATAACTGACTCAGCACATGAAGCATATCTAAAGAGGAAAGCAAACACACACACACACACACACACANCATCGCACCACTCGGCCGGCCCCCCAATAAATTTTAATTTAAAAAAACCTTATGTTCAAACTCGGTCAAAAGCGATTTATACTCTTCAGCCTTGGGGCAAATAAAGTTGGAACAAGATGCAGCAGCATTTTCTGGACCCCGCACAAGAGGAGTTTCTGCCAGTGGAAAGGCATCCTCAGCAGAGAAGGGCTGACCTTCCTGAGCTTCCAAAGCTGAGGCGAGTCACCAGCGGCAGGTCAGAGAGCGTAGCCCATGCCAGGGGATGTCAGTCTTCAGACCCCGAGGCTGGGAACCTCCAGAGACCCACAAAAGCCCCACATATAAGAAGCTCAGCAAGGTTAGTGCCCTGATACCAAATGAGAAATGTGCTAGACACACAGACTGGCTTTCCCCCCAGTCTCCTGATGCTAACTTAGGAAGCATCAGAAACATACTGGCAACATAGATGAATTTGTTTAAACTTTGGATTTTGAATGAAGCTTAGGCAAAACAATTTTACACTGCTTTATCAACTATCCAAACAATTAATAATAGGTTGAGTATTATTAGATCATAATAGTTCCAAAGAAAACAAGCTTCTTCTCTATGAATTCACAATGTGAACCGAGTTGATCCTGCTTTAGGTATGATGATTCTTTTAAAAGAGGGCATTAATAACTCATAACCCCATCTCCTATCCCCCGGGAAAATATATTCCAACGTGATTTCCTCAAAAAATATAATATTAAACATTCTTAAACATTGCCGGTGCCACCCTTGGTGGTAAGGCAGTCCCACAAGCAAAATAAGGAAACTGGAAAGTGTCTTCCACATTTACGAATGAAATCAAATCCAGGTCCACCTGGTTTTAATCAATGGTGGTTTCTCTATCTAGAATGTACAGCACATCTGGTCATCCTACAGAGGTCTAGCCTCAAACGCCCTGGCTATCCATGGCCTTGCCCTATGTCTTTAAACATTTACTCACTGGTTTCTGTGGTGACCGTGTGGATCAAAAGTTATACAAGAAGCACAATTAGTGACACTTCTAAAAAGCTGGGGGCAGAGGTTGAAAATGGTGGTGACACAGGTCATCAAACGGAAAAAAAAGAGTGTTTCACATATTTCGCAGTAAAGGGTTGATTTATCTTACTATTTGCTTTTTGTTCTTCTCTTAGAAGGAAAAATATTTTTTTTCTCTTACATCTTTTTTTTCTATTTTCATTTTCTATATAAACACTTTTGAAATTATTACAACTTCATACATGCTCTTTTCACAGGGATGGCCTGATTCAAACTGTGAAACTTATGTTTATAACAAAGAACCAAATTTGAATGTTCCAATGACTCTTGGGGTTAAAAGAATTAAAGAACTGATTCTGAATTCAACGGCTTTTAACCTAAGTTTTAAAATGTGAAGTCTACCAAGGAAAGACACTGAAACATGGTAGTATTTTGACACCTAATGGCAGCTTGATAAATTACATCAATGTCTTGATACTTTTTTCCATTTCTGCAGCTCTCCCAGTTCTTGAGAAAATAATGTGCATTGTTGATAGTGTTTTACATTTTGCAGTGCTTTAAACTTTCCCAAATTGTTCTCTTATTTTATCCTTTCTAACTACTCCATGAAGGCAGTATAGCAGACATACCGCTTTGAACAAATTACAAAATGAGATGGTGGGGTGGGAGGTTGAGTCACTTACGGAAAAACACACAGTCATTTGAAAGCCCACTTAGAATTGTAACCCAAGACTTCTCTCCAGAGCTTTATGCAACTTTGATTAATTTTCTCATTTTCTTTTTTATTTGTTGAGTTTTTCTTCTCAAATTTTAGCAGACTTACGCTTACTTTCCCAAGAGAAACAGTCTCCCCCTCCTTAAAACTTCTGTGTGTTGGAAAGATAAAATGGAAAATAATTTGGAGATTTGAGCAGGAAAGCATATTGGTAATGTTTGCTAATGATCATAAAAATGTAGTTATTGCTAAGTTGTAAATCATTGTTAAGCAAATAATAATTATATTTTTGAAGAGTTTGTCTAATTGGTTACCTTTTTTTTTTTTCAAAAGAGTAATTTTGAGTTGCTTTTACTGATCTGGAAGATGGAAATAGTTTTCATTTATTACATTTACCTTTTTAAAAAAGTAAATGTTTCCTAGAATATATTTATTATTCCCTTGTTACAAACAGAGAAATTAAGGCAGATAAGAGTTAACATGTTGTAAAGAACTTTGCTTTTATTTATGTCCCACCCATGTCCACTTAGTCTGCAGCACTGTACAGACTTTGTAAAGGTAGGTATGTAAGGATGCACTCAATTTTTAGGCACTTAGATTTTCTAGGGTAACTTATATGAGTATTTAGTTAACTAAGAATATGAAATTTTACCTTTCTGATAGACTAAAAATTATATTTTGGGCATTTGAAGTTAAAACTTGAAGAGGGCTGTTTTTTGGATTCTTCCTATTATTGTGTGTTTCTCTTCTTGCTATGAAATGTTTCAGGACACCTGTACTCAGTACCAGCTAAGGTCGGAAGGAGGTTTCCAGGGCAATCAATGCCCTAAATTTACACGGCTTGACATAAGGGAAGTGTAGTGGAGAATTTAAGGGAACAATATTTCCCTAGTTTTAATGAATTCATGAACAAAAGAGTCATTCCCATTAGAATTTTTACAAATAGCTTCTTACTTCAATCAGTAAGGATTCTGTACACAGTAACAGCAG
>NW_017731910.1:429985-505954 GCF_001890085.2 Hipposideros armiger | reverse complement strand
TGTTTCTATCCTATTTCCTGCTCCATTCTTTACAATTTTTCACTTTATGTTTACTGAGAGTACAGTTCCCCAATTCTGTAAATATATCTAATCCAGATGCGTATCAAGTTAAAATTACACACTACAAGTCCTCCACATATAGCTGATATAAGCTAAAAGAGCTATCACATGGCTTGTGATAAAAGTGCTTTTATCAAATTGGATCTCAAAAATCTATACCAGCTTCCAAGTATGTATTAAACATTTACTTCTAAATGTCAGATAGTGTAAAGATTTGAAGAGATACTGTGTGATCACTAAGAGGGACGTTTTTGAATTTATCATCAAATTTATCTCACCCTGTTCACAAAATACCCTGACACCCTGGAAGAATACATTTTTCAGCTGCAGTGTCAGCCATTTTCTTGTTTGCCAATGACCTTTGATGGAATGAAGGGAAAAGGCTTTCTAATTAACAGAATGACTAAGAAATTTATCAAATGACTAAGTTATAGAATGACTAAGCAATCCTGTCAATAGCTTGATTTCTTTTTGTTTAACAATTTAAGGAGCTTATTGAAAAGTTAAGCATACTTGATTTATAAATATCTTTTTAATTTTGAAGTTTTAATGGTTTGTTTATAGGATTGTCATTAGACATTAGAGCTTACCATTTTTACTGGGTGTTAGACATTGATAAAACCATATAAACTCTTTGTAGTCTTTTTTTCTTATTGGAATGCCTTTTGGATGAAGTCAACATTTGCTGAGTTAACATTTATCTCTTTATTGTCATTATTGACACTTAGAGATGCAGCAGTTCAACCTGAATATGTGTCTTCATTTCTCACCTCATCTTTCTCATATAAAATAATGTGACCCATTTTAAAAGTAATGTATTCACACTGAGTTTAATGAAAATGTTACAGTGATCATGTGCTAAGAATATTCTCAATTTTAATGTCCTTTTTTAAAAAACATGCTTAAAGTTCTTATTCAGAACTTGGTTGAAACTTTTCCTCAGAGTTTATAAATACGATTCTCCTGCACTTCAATCACTTCATGACTAACTGCAAAAATGTGTGCGTGTGTATAAAATAAAATTACACATTATGGTGTTATCATTCTGTTAGGGTGTTGGTAAAGTGACCACCATACACCAGAAAATTTAATGAGACACCATAAGCACAAAATTTAATGCCCCATGTCACTTAATATCAATGGATGTAATCATTATGCAGATTGCTACTGGTCACTGCACATGTTGAAATATTTTAGGAGCCATGCCCTGGACTCTGATTTTTGTTCCTAACCTGTTTTATTTGATCACTTTGTTTTTAAAAATTGCCGGTTGAGACCCAGTATATTGACTTAATTATTCACTATTTAGAACTTGTAGTTTAAAAACATTGCCCGAATAAAATTGACTTATCTACTTTGGGAGGCTGAGTTAAGAAGCCCGTGTGGGTAGTGGTGACCCAGAATGAGGCCCTCCTTATTTTGGTTGGAGAAGAGGGGTGCAGTCTATGCGCGTCCCCCCACACCAGTCACCAAAGCCTGCAGTCATGTTGCACCTACATGTCTTAGGTCCAGAGTCTGCTTTTCTGTTCAGAGGAGAGGCTTGCTGTAGAAATGGACCTCCATGATGGGTGGGTGAAACCCATTCCAATTAATTATATTAAACAACTAAGTTTTCATTTAAAAACATGATTAAAAAGTTAAGGATCATCAGAAATTTGAGAAAAATAGCCCAAATAATGTGTCCAGATGGAATCATTTTTACTGAATTTCCTCACCAAACCTTCTGATCTGATAATCCATGGTTTTATTTGGTTCTGTTGCATTTTCATTCATCATTTGCTTATTCACTCTCTTCGGTACCTCTTCTATATAGTCGGTATAGCTCCTATATCTCTAGAGCTTCTATTAGATGAATGCTGAATAATCCTCGGTGCTGACTATGAATAAAGGGTTAGCAAAACCCTTCTCCTTCTGAGTCTCATTTCTCATGTCATTTCTCTGTGTGTGTCTTTTTTTAAAGGAAACCTTATATGTGTGGAATGAACCTAAATGGTGCATTAAAGGAATTTCTTTGCCTGAGAAAAAGTTATCAACCTGCGAAACAGTTGACTTTTGGCTAAAAGTGGGAGCAGGTGTGGGAGCATTCACAGCTGTTTTGTTGGTGGCTCTAACTTGCTATTTCTGGAAAAAGAATCAGAAGTAAGTAACCTCATTGGAGTGACCACATAAGAACTGAAGGATCTCTTTTGTTGCAAAAATTTTAGACTTAATCATTATATCCAGTAGTTTCTCTCAGAGACACAGGGAGTTTCTCCTAGTGAAGGTAGTTGTAGGGAAGGTCTGTAAGAAAATGAATGGAAGTGATTGTTATTCTGATAATAAAGAGATCATAGAACATTAGAGATTATTGAATCAGACCTGTTTATTACAAAACAAAGAAAAATGGAGGCTCTAGATTCCTCAGGTCTAAGATTGGAAGGCAGATTTTTTTCTCTGTGTTTATTTTTCTTATCATGACAACATGATGTCTTCTGACCTCTTCTTTTTCAGTTTCTTGTAGGCAGGTATTTGCAAAGAACCAGATTAATTGTATAGGCAGATATCACCTTTATTTACTCCAGGACTCCAAGAATCTGGAGTTGAATATTGAGTCTAACTCCTGATTGTATATTGATGTGTTACATGCTTTGACTTTTTAAAAATGATTTACATGTCAGTAGGGCTGTGGAAGTTCTGTATTAGTATAATTGGAATATCTGAGGTGTTGAACAGAAAGGAATGAGTGCTATAGAGAAACTGTAAAGACTGAACCAATTGCCTGTATGGTAGTCTTTTCCTTTATGGACTAAATTTAGGAACACTGTATAGAGAATTAGCACCTAAATATTTATAAATTAAGAAGAGGCATTCAGATCCCAAGGTTCCTTTTTGTTTTTCAAAAGTCCATAATTGGACAATTTAGCCTATGTAAAATAAGTGATAGAGTTAGCTGTGTTGTGCTGATTCTCTGAAATCCTGGGGGGAAAAAATTGTATGTAGATGATAGATATATGAGGACAAATAGTGAGATCGCTGTAGGTGAGGGAAGTTTGTTGGTAGAGCAGCTATACTAAAAGATGATTTAATGACCTAATGTATGACTACCTAAAATAAGTATTGATTTATATTAAACCACCACTTTATTTATCTATTTACTTATTTACCACTACTTAGACTGGAGTACAAATATTCCAAATTAGTAATGACAGCTAACTCAAAAGAATGTGAACTCCCAGCTGCAGACAGTTGTGCTATCATGGAAGGAGAAGATAATGAAGAGGAAGTTGTATATTCCAATAAACAGTCGCTACTGGGAAAACTCAAGTCCTTGGCAACAAAGGTGAGAGCAGAATTTTAACCTGGTATTACTGTGTGTTTATCAATTAGGGGTTGTAGTAACCTAATAGCAGTAGTCATGCGTGCAAGCCCTGTCATTCAGCATGTCTCTATCTCTGTTGGTATTTATCCAACAGAAATACTCTTAGAAATGCATAAGGATGTAAAGACAAGAATATTCACTGCAGCATTGTTTTTGCTGGTTAACCAAGTAGAAACAACCTTAAACACCATCAATATGAAGTTAGATAAGAAATTTTCATACATCAAAGTATTAGAATACTGTGCAAGTCTGCAGCTATTAAAGATAGAAATATCTATTCCAATAGGTACAAGATAAAGTAAAAATAACACATAGACTATCACATTTCTATTAAATATTTATTTATGCTAGTATTTGCATAGCAAACTATAACAGTAGCTGCTTTGGGGGAGTTTTGCATTAATGGATGTCTTTAAAGTAATACATTTTTGTCATGTTTGACTTTTCACAAAGTTAATGTATTATGATAATGAAAGATCTCATGTTCATTCAAATTTTTTAAAAAAAATTATAACAAGATTGCTTCATACACAGAAAATAAAAGTTATATCACCTATTGAGGTATTAAACATACCTTATCAGATGCCATCACATTTGTTGACTTTGAAATGACTGTATCCAAACAGATAACATGAAGCCTTAAATATTATTTGTAAACACATTTTATTGACATTCTTCACCATTGACTTAGAAGATGAGAAATTATCAGTTTATCCACTCAGGATTAAAAATATAATCAAACAGCAGAAAGGAAATGCATGTCAAATGATTTTCAGAAGGAAGGACAAGTGGCAAAGGATTATATTTATTGAGAGAGTTTTAGTAACCATTTCCTTTTACTCTCTTAATGTAAGCACATCAATATATCATAGAGGATCACTTAAAAATAAAATAAATAAGCCATATTCCCCTTCTACTAATGGTTATTTAATTTGTCTTAATATGGTAGTTTAGGAAGGATACTGTTGCTATGGAATCATGAATATACAGTGATTGTCAAGATTTGACGTTTTACCACACTTTCAAGCTAACAAGTGAGCCTGCCACAGTTTCATGGAAACTTTAGAAGACATGAGATTCCTGGTTGGAGACAAAGGACAGTTGAGCACTCACAGCAGAAGCACTAGCCAGAGTATCAGCACTTACACTGGCTCCTAAAGCCCTGCTTCCCACAGGGCTATGTGAAAAGGAACAGAAGACTCTTGCACACACAGTGGCTTGCATTACAGAAAAGGAACCCTAAGCCCTGGGAATCTGAATCGTTTAGAATGGACAGTAAGCATCCCTGTCCTTTATTCCAAAGGGAGACATTGTTGTTATTGTACTGAACAGGCAGCATGCCTGTTCATTGCTTCAGAGGGAGGCACTATTTCTAAGACTCTAAGCAAGCCTGCCCTTTGCTCTGGAAGAAGATAATATCTTATCTTCCAAGGCTGTTTTCTGTACAAATGTCCTTGAAAAGATAGTCTAAACAAAGGGAAATGCGTGTCTCTCTCATAAGATGTGCAGAAATGCAAGAGAGCCATGGAGATTGTCTGCCAACAATATCAAAACCTCGTTTCTACACCATCTTGGCTTCTGGTGAATTTTCCCACTGGTATAGCACTCCATTGACCACTCTAATTAATCTAACTGACTGAGGCTAGAATCAGATATGGTCAGTTTACTTCGTACAGCACTTAAGTAAAGCTATTACCAAGTGAATATCAAACAGCAATATGAGACCAACCTGTATTATTAACCTCAGTCATAACCCCAGGTCCCCAGACCCAACTATCTGAACAAATCCCATAAGCCATCAGGGTCCACCTTAGGAAGCTACAAGGCTTTCTCTTTAAGTCCCAGTATTGACCTGTCTACTCAGCCTGAGACCTTTCCACTGGCACCAAGACCTTTCCTCCATAAGATTCAGGTTGAAAAGAGTCAAGAGAGTTTTCAAAAATTTACGGAGACCTAATGTCTCTCCCATTTTTGTCTACTTGGGCTGTGGTAGGGGAACTTGGTGAGCAGTGTACTCAATCAAGTGGTCACTATCCTTTTGATTTAGATCATGACAATCCAACACAACAATACAAGTGGCTAAACCAGAATTATATTTGAATCTTCTAGGCTCCTTTCTGAGGGGACTACCATCAGGCATCCTGGGGTTTGCTGTTGGGCTAAATAAGGACACGTCATGCCCAGAAGTAGAGCAGAATCCTGGATTTTCATAGAAGTGTATATAACCTTGTGTAGACTCAGTCATCATCTCCCTCCCAGCCCCCATTCCCCTTTGCTATGTTGAGCAGCATGATGGATCCAGGCAGCCTTTGTGTGACAGCCTGTCTTGTGCAGTCTCTTATCAGATGCCTAATTCCATTTGGTCTTTTCAGAGGATGGGTCCTTACTGTGGGCATCTACATGAATGACCAAGTTGATCTGATCAGCACCTGAGATCTGTTTCCAGAGTTAGTTGTATGAAAGAAGTACTACTAGTGTGTAGTTTTCCAAGTGGCAGACTAAAGAGTTTATTGACTTAGCAATAGCTTAGGTCAGTAAAAATATAACAAGGCTTATCAAGAGATGTGTTGGCCACAGCTATGAGAATGACTTTGGGTTCTGCCCACTGAGCACTGACCTGAACAATCTTGCAAGTTTTCAGTTGTTCACACCTGGTGCTGGGATTGGGCAGCTGCAGCAGCCAGTGGCCACCATGGAGTTTTAGCTCAACCAAACCATCAGTGAATCAGGCACAGACATGTATTATAATGTCAACAAATTGAGGGCTCCATGGAGCCAGTGGCATCATTTTGATTTGTGAGGTAGAGGATCAAGTGTCCCTCACAGCGCACACTGCTCTATTTTCATGTGAGGCCGGGATGCTGCTACGGCCAGACCATCTGTGTTCTTGAATATCCCGTTTATATTTGACAAGTAAAGCTTATCGTTCCTTTCCTACCTTGTCAGCCCACCATGAATGGGGCTGTCAGGCTATAGAGTCACAAGCTGGAAATGGAGATGGCATTCAGTTTTGACAGGAGCTTAGTAACAAGCTAGTAGCTGCTTTTTAAAAGAGTAGCCATGTCAAGGAGGTGACACTTCTAAAACCCTAAAGGATGCTTCTGGGTAAAGGCTGCTTCCCATCGCCCAAGTCTCTACCCAGCAAAATCATTAATCACAGTGAATCGTATCACAAAGTGGTCATTAGGGTTGTGAGACCACAAAGGTATAGGAGTGACTCCGCTTGCTAGACAGCTCTTAACATAGCCTGCTAGTTGGGGCCCAAGTCAAAAGACACTACTTTGTGGGTTAGCTGATTAAAAAAAAACAAAAACAAAAACAAGAGCAAGTAGAATACTCAAGTGAAGCCGTACTGTCTCCAATAGCGAGTCCAACGAGGTGCTGCTTGTTATTCTTTGCTGGCTAGATTTAGTATTGAAAATCTGCCTACGTAGTCTCAAGAAATGTTACTTAATTTGTGGGGCCCTGGCTTTTGAGGGGGCTGAGCAGCTATCTCTGCTGGCAGAAATCTGATAGCACAGGCAAAGTTGTTGGGACTAAGGCTTCTGAGTTGACAACAACAGGCCGTCATTTATATAGTGACAACTTTGGACATCAGAAGTGGTATTTGTCAACCTTATGGAATGACTGGACAGCCCCGACCCACACATTTGTTGCAGATGGCAGAGGAGTTAGGCCTCCTGGGGTATCCCACTAGCCCTTCTGTACATGTGCCTGCTCTCCATCGGGGGACTGTCCTCTGGCACTTAGGACATGAGGAAGTACAAGCATACGCTGTCGATTCCTACTGTATATTTAGACGTAGAAGCAACAACAGCATCTTGAATGGGCACGTAGAACCCCTCGCACAAGGTCACATTATCTTCCCTTCCTCGCTTTGAACCTTGCTTAAACCCCGTTTGTTGTATTTGCATGTCCTTTTATCGATTTGAGCTTGACTCACATATTGTAGTTTTATTTTTTTCTATGGAATCCACCTATTTCCCGTTCCGATGTCATAACTTCTCAGTTAATGCCTGGTTTTAAAATAAAGGGTCAGGAAAATTTCCAGGGTGGGGCTGATCATACTAACTTATCAAGATTCCTCCAGGTCAGTTTCTCATTTTCCAGTGACCATCTTCCATCTTATAAACCCAATATGGGGTAGTAAGAGCTCAAATACTAATCACTAAGTATTCCTATGGGAATTAGCCTCAGGGAAATTTCCCGGAGAAAGCCAAATCTCTGTCCTTGCAGTCAGGACCCGCTATAAAACCTCTGTCATCTTTGAATGGATCTAAAGTTGGCATGACAGATTGCTAGAGGTGTTGAACCCTAAGATAGCCTCGCTGTTGCAGGTCTTACCTAATCATCATTGAGTCCTGGCACAATCATCACCAAATGAACCAGCCAAAATGCTAACAATTCACCTAGTTCCTACCCATAAGTGGATTCCATTTTTGTTTCAATGCTCATTGAAAGTGCATGTCTCTTTAACTTGTGAGAGAGGAGGTGAAGCCTTCTTTTCCTATAAGGATGATTTCTAGTATTACTTGTTACCATGGGGCACACCTGAAACTGATTGCCTGATTGGTGAGGAAGTCCTCCTTCCCAAAGGAGAATTAACATCCATTTGGGCAGCTGAACTGTGAACTCTTTGAATCCACTTCTCAGTACTCAGCCTGCAAGCAGCTCTCCCATTCCTCTTCATTTCCAGGAAATAAAGTGGAGGACCGTTTTATTGTGTTGTTGACCCTACAATTTGGTCAACATGTTTGCCACTAATTTTCGTGTACTTCCCTCAAGTATTATTAAGCAGTGTGTGGTGCTCTCATTATTCCTCTTCTAGAAAGACACCTCTCTGTCAATTTCCCATTCTCATCAGCAAAACAGTGAAGAACTGTGGAAGTTATGAAATCTCAGTCTACTTGCTAGCCAACAAGTTAGCCTGCCATAGTTTCACATACACTTTGGAAGTTGTGAATCTCCTCAGTCGGAGACAAAATGCAGTTTATTACTCACAGCAATAGCAGTAGCCAAAATGTCCATGTTTGCTTTGGTTCTTGTACACATAGTAGGTTACATTATAGAAGAGGAGCCCTTAGCTTGGGGAACCTGGATCTTTTATAACAGGCAGTAAGCATGTTTGCCATTTGCTTTACAGGGAGAGACACTATCTCTAGCTGTCAGGACTGTAAGCAAACTTTTCCTTTGTTCTGGTAGGAGACATTATCTATACCCCTCCAAGGCTTTTTGTTATATAAACGTTTGAGAAGATTATTTAGGAAAAAGGACAAACAGTGTCTTCCTCGTAAGACAGCAGAAACACGAGACCCATGGAGAATTATATTCCATCACCATCCACTTGGACTTCTCAACTAGTTAGCTTTTGTGATTCCCTATTTGTAAGGGTGTTGTCTTACAATGAAAGAAGCATTGAGATGCCAGGGAGGCTTTTTAAGAGAAAGTGACCTCTAAGCTGAATCTAAAAGAATTAAGTGGGAATTATTCAGGGGAGAGTGTGTGTTAAGTATGACATAAACTTTTAAGTGTTTCCTCATATTGCAGCACATCCTCTGCTCTTATTTTATAGCTTGAGATTTAAAATCTTAAAAAGATTCTTGGAAACAATCATAAGAAATAAGATGAAGGATAGAGATAGAGTTTTTCTCTCTGAGAAGGTTCACAGTACAACATTTTGTTTTAAATAGCAATTTTAGTCAATATAATAATTTAAAATGATTTTTAATGAAAAAATTAAATATCAAAAAAGATGAAACAATTATACAGTGGTACAACCACATACCTACAACCTAAATTTTACTATATTTGCTTTATTACATATCTCTACGTATCTCCATACCTCTATCCACTTACAAATACATTTCAAAGTAAGTTACAGACTTTAATACATTTTACTCCTAAGTACTTCAGGATACATATAATTAATGAAGGAATTCAACATTTTTGTTTTTTAGGGTAAAGTATTTACATAGAGTGAAATGCACACATCACAAGTACACAATTTGATGAATTTAGAAAAATGCATATAGCTGTGTGACCCCAAATCCTATTAAGATATAAAACATTAGTTTCACCCCTGAAAGTAAACTCATGTCCTTTTATATGCAATCTCCATTGTCATCCCCCAAAGGAAACCACTGTAATGAATGACCTTTTAAATTATAGAGTAGTTTTATCTGTTTTAGACTTCACATAATTGTAGCTACATAATATATTTTGTGTAAGTTTTTTTTCACTCAGAAAAGTGTTTCTGAGATTCATCCACCTTATGTTAATCAGTACCGGATTCCTTTCTATTCTGGAGTAGTATTCTATTTTATGGATATTGCCAAAATTTATCTGTCCTCCTCTTGATGGATACTTGTGCTATTTCTAGTATTTGCCTATAAATAAATCTGCTATGAATATCATTGCACAAGTCTTATTATATGTCCCACTTAAAAAATTTTGTTGTGCGTGGTTTCATGGTGCAAAAAATGTTTATAAGTTTCTTAACGGCCATGTCATGTAAAGCTTGCTTTATCTTAAGTGCCCGTATTTATATTCTAAAGACCATACCTTATTTGGTATTTCCCAATGCACTGGATTTGTGGGGTTTTATTTATAGATTTATTTTTCTTGACTTTTCTCAGCAATCTTTAAAAAAATTTATTTTCAGTTTTACATTTTATTTATGTCACAGTCATGGGACACTGTGTGTTAGGTACCCTGCCAGGTCTTGATTGATATATCAAATTAGACACTGTTTCTTATCTCAGAGACTATCTTATTTACAGCTGGAGGACGCATGCACAGTACACACACACACACACACACACACACACACACACAACACACGCACACGCACACACATATATATCCCACTATATCAGTGATAGGAGCAAAATCCCCTGTGAACACAGAGTATATAGTAACTAAAGCCCTATGAGGCTAACATGATTTTATAAAGGGTTTTCAATGTTTTACTTTATATATTACCTTGAGGGTAATCAGCAAGTCTCTGCCTCCCCTCCCCCATTCACAGGAACATGTGACTCAATTCTTCTCAAGGAAAGCCCACAAAAGTCTCAGATTCCTTTCTAGCTCATGGCCGATACCCTAAAGCTCTTGCTTGTAGTGCACTATGCGCTCCTTGAGGGCAGACATTTTTGTATCCCCAAAGCCTAGCCCTCTTCCTGCAGCACAGTGGGTGCTTAATAAATATTTGAATTATCAGTGGTTATTCCAAAAAAATCAAGCCTGAGAAACATGAGACTTCAGACAAACTCTTACAGAGCCAGTGAGTTAGAGCGCTGAGATGTGAGGTCTGCCTCCCAGGGGCTTGTCACCTCAGCAAAAGCTGGGAAAAGCGATATGTTGGTGTTCATGCTGTGATTCTTTTTCTGGAATCCTGTCCCTTTGCCCTAAAGCTTGTCTATCAAGTCTTGGGCTTCTTCACTCAAATGGGAGAAAGCACAAAAGCAACTGTAGTCTTTCTGACAGATACTCAGTGTCAACATCCTATTCTCACTTTGTTTCTCTACTTTAGACACATACCCATTCGCACCTATGACTGGTCTGCCTCCTATTCCCTCTATTTAAAAATAATCCTAGTTCTCTTTGTCTTTATTCTCTTCAATAGCATAGGCCCCCGCCGCCCCTCGCCCATATCATTCCGGCAGCCTTCGGAAAGCTGTTTTCTGACTTTAACAGTGAAAACATTGGAAGAAATTGCACCTCTTATTTTCCTTTATTCTAAAGAAGAATAATTTATTTTAATAGGCTACATTTTGAATGTATTATATAAAAAACACCAGTAATGATATATTTGCATTAAAATTTTGATTTATTATCTCAGATGACTTGTTTTTAATATCTTTGGCATACATGTACCCAAAAGATTTTCCAAAAACATATCAGTGAACACAAATGATCTTAGGTTTTATTGGTGTTTGCCTTATTTATTTCTGCCAGCCTTTTTCTTATTGTTTAGCCTATGCTATCTTGAGACTTTTTAGTTTCTGTCAGTTCTATTATGTCCACAATTTGCCCTCCAAGGTCACCTATTTCAGCACCTAGGTCAGATGTCCCCCCAGGAAGGTCTCAATGGTTTCTTCCCAAGAATCACAGCTATATCTTTTAGTGTCTATTGCAATCATGTACTTGCTTCCATTTTGCATTGTCTGTCTTATCTCCTGGACATCAAAAGCTTCCTTCGGGGATGGCATGCTCTCTGTTTTCTATCTGACACCTTTATTGAAATGTAAAATCCTAATTAGAAGTGGCAGGTACATAGATTACAATGACTGCCAGACCGTTCCTTCCGGACACATAAGATCCTAAAAATCTTATTGGAATTTTAGTGAGTTGATTTTGTTTTAATATTTTTTTCTTCATAGGAAAAAGAAGACCATTTTGAATCTGTTCAACTGAAATCCTCACGACCCCCAAATATATGAAAAGACAGTTCTGCAGCCTTCAGACTAGTGAACACAGAAACCTGCTCTCTAGTTTTCCAGGACCATAGTATAGAGCCTGTCCTCATCCCCAGCACGTTGGTAATGTCCCAGAGGAGCGCCAAGAAGGGAAGGAGGTGGAAACGTTTGATTGCCTTATCACACGGTCAAGTATCTTGCCAAAAATAGGAAAGCAAATGGTTTGAGTCTCAACTGAAGATGAAACTCAACTCAGGAAGAGATTTGTCTGTATATACACATAACTGAAAACCAAGGTTAAGCCCACCAGTGCATATTGATGCATGCCATATAAATTAATGGGTAACTTTGATTCTTTATCACTTCTACATATAGACTGTGCTTTGGAGGGCAGATGTCGGCATATGCATTGTGGTCCCATTTTGTCTTTTCTTTGTTTATGTTTGGGGGAAGAATTTGAAAAATTTTTAAAGGTATAGTTATTTTCCCATTATTTATTTTCCTGACAGACCTTAAAACATCTTTTCTATTCAAAATGGTAACAGAGAAAGACAATAAACTTCTAATTTTTCCATAGGGCATCTTTCTTGATTTCAGAAGCGTAAATAAGTAGTAATTTTTTTAGGAAGAGTCAGAAGTAGCTTGGGTTATCTAAACTTATAATTACCTTTGAAATTCCATTCTTATCGAAACTGATAAGTGAGCTTAACTAAAAGCATTAAAGGAATCTTAAAAAAAGAAAAAAAAAGGCAAGACTTTCCATTAATACAAACAAGTGACACTATCACTCAAGTCAAATGGTTTCAAACTTCAATGCTTGAAGTAAAATGTAAAATGAGTGGGAAAACTTTTTTTTATTAGATCATCTTGCAAAATCATGAAGATGAAAGTGGGATGACTTGTGTACAAGTATAGATAACTGTACAAAGGTATTTGGATAATTTTGTGGTTTCCAGAAAATGGCAGTGGGATATTTGCCCGATGTCAAACATCAAAGGTTATATGGTTATTATTCTGCTACAAGATGTTGAGGGTTATGACTTCCATGAAAGTTTTTCTTTTTAAGTCAGTGAGGCAAAAATTCATTTGGAAAATTGCGTATAATTGTACTCATAATAAGAATGTGGTTGTACCACAAGCAGTTATGAAATAAGTGTTGTTCTTATTCAAAAATGATCCAGATAATTGTGATGCCTCCTGTGACAGGTTACTAGTGTTAGCACGTCTTGAATATTATTTGTTGAAAGCAGTTTGAATGAAGTTGGATTTGACCGATTTTGTATAAACCCTAATTGTTTTATAACTGAGAAAGAGGGGAGTTTCTTGGCCATTGATGATCTAAGGTGCTCTGGTATGTTTCCAATAAACAGTATAATCTTTATAGATTTCAATCCAGATTTTTAAAAAGATGGGTGGTTGGCTGAGAGAAGCAGAGCATATGGGCAGGGTTTGTTGAATGCTTTGCCCCATGTCTTTCAATAAGGTATATTTGTAACTTTGATTTAATAGGTAATGTCTTTACGTGTGTGAAAACTGGGAGAAAATAAATAATTGCATTTATCTGGCTGATGGGTAAAACACTGGGCTATGCTGTTATTGTTGAATGAATTAATGTTTGCTTTGTGTACCTCTTCTGTTGGATTCATAAGTATAGGTGAGGCTGCCATTATTTCATTGTTGTAAGATTCAGGGAGAACATCATTCAATATAAACCTTTTTCATGTTTCATTTCTTAAATATTATTATGAGGAAGAAATTATTTTTGCACTGCTTATTTTTATCTTGCTAACAGTGCTGATGAGCCTTTGCCCATTTTGGCCAAAACTTAAACAGAAGAATGAAAATTCATTTGAAATGCACCCTTGTAGAGGAACCCTGCCAAAGTTGTGTAGCTGGATAGAGTCAGGCAGTTTCTGTGCAGTCACCTGTCACTCTCTCTATGTTGTTGGCTGTGCTCAACATGCATGTGCCAAGACATAGAGATAATTGGGATTTGCTCCCAGGTAGCTTCTTTCTTCTCCTGTCACTGAACTAAAATCTCTGACATGTCAAAATGCCTTAAATTTTAATGAACTCTCTGAAAATGTAGTTGGTACTGAAGAATTTATTTCTAATTTTAGGTATTAAATAAATTTCGTCAGTTCAGTCCCATGTTTGGAATGGAGCTGCCTTTTTTTTTTTTTTTTGGATCCCAGTGCTTGTCATTTTATTCCAAGCACTAAAGAAGTATGACAGAAAGAATATTATGAGGAAAATATTTAGACCAATCCTGGCTATAAAATTTACTTTGGTTTTAGGTATTGCCTTTGCAAAGCTCATTGGAATATTGAAAGGCATAAACAAATTAATCATATTTCTATGACTTTAATTGACCTTTGTTGTTTCTTTCCCTTCCTAAGTAATAGAAGAAGGTATTTGTTATTTTTCTAAAGGCACAGTTTTGAAGCCTTAAATACTTTATTAAGTCAACTGTCACCTATAATATCTCTTAGCACTCTGTCAAAACATATTTAAGTCAGTTTTCCACTGGATGAGACCATGTCTTCTATGGATAAATTATATCATGCCATTTCACAATGTTGAGCAATTTGATATATGTTCACTTGACTGAATTTTATTCTTGTTGACTTTCCCTCTCTTTGGTTACTAGCAATCAGATCCTTTCCAGGATTAAAAATGTTTCATAGTATTTTTGTGTAGCCTTTTGTCATTATTTTCTTCCCAAGGAGAAAAAGTGGTTTAAATGGTTATATGGAAGAATTGCTTGGGTCCAATAATTTACCAGCTGTGGTCTCCATGTTCTTAGGTGATTGACTCATCATGGTGTTCAAGGTCAATATGATCAACTGTCCTTTGACCTATATAATTAGAGCTACTTCCTGTGGCTCACGGTTATTCCTCATGGGAGGCTAATGTGCAGATCATGAAAGTAAATTTACTGGGAGTTGGGGTGGGAAGATGACTTCATTGTCAAGTGTAAAGTCACAGTGTTGCTCACATTTATCTTTTTACACAAAAGATATGTAGAGTAGACCTTGAGAGGACTTAAAATACCTTCACATCTATTTTATAGTAACTATGAATATTATCTCAGGTTTACAGGCCAAGTTCTAAATTAAGGTAGTCCTAAAGAAAAAGTCCCAGGGGGAATAAACTTAGGAAAAAAAAGAAATAGTTCCCAGCACCTAACTCACTCCTTGGATACTAAAATGGAGTTCATAGTAAGTGGCCAGGAATTATACTCTTGCTGGATTTTATTTGATTTGGTTTAACATTTTCAGATGAGTTCATTTTAGGATAAAAAATGAAGGAAGTAAAACTTTATTATGGAGATGAGTAATTAGAAATCAATTGATACTGCTATTGCCCTTGATATTAATTGATATTACTGTTGCGATTGTCTAGATCAGAGGCCAGCAGCCTTTTTCTGTAAAGGGTCAGATAATAAATATTTTTGGCTTTGCAGGACATGTAGTTTCTGTTGCAACTCTTCAACTCTGCCCTTGTAGCATGAAAGCAGCCACAGACAATACGTAAACAGATGGGGATGGCTGCATTCCAATAAAACTTCACACTGAAATTTGAGTTTCATTTAAATTTTACTTGTCACAAAATATTATGCCTCTTTTGATTTTTTCCTCACTATTTAAAATTGTGGAGGCATTGTCACAGGACTTCAAAAAACAGGAGCTGGGCTAGGATTTGACCTATGAGCTCTGATTTGCTAACTCCCAGTTTAAATCACTGCCACCCATGAGCAAAACTGTTCAGAAGAATCTTCGCACAGAGTCTTTTGCCCTTTAGGAGCTTACAGCCTTCAAAGTTTCTCAGGTCATTATAAAGATGTTCAAGAAGAAAATAACACTCTTCCGTGATGATTTAATCACCCAGCCAAAGACAAAGCCAGGTATTCTTCTGAGCTCCTCTTGTAGTTTTTGGACTTGGTTATGGTTATTGGTTAGCAACTGATAAAAGTAAAGCACAAAAACTGGTTCAAAGTAAACCAGCAACACTAATTTAAAAGCCTTTTCTCAGTGGGGTTTACTTAACATTTATTGCTTGGTAACTGGATTTGGAGATAATATTCGATCTTATAATAGATCCCTTTAAAGTAACCATATGGAAATAGGGGATATTGATGTACAAAGTGGCTTCAGCCTGGAGTCTTAAGCCTGACACTGGAGAGGTTCTTTGCATGGGCTCGGGAAGGACACACTTCGATCCACACACATTTACCAAATCTTGTTTTAAGATGTACTGAGCTTCAAAAGACATTTAGGATTTCTTTAATGATTGGTGGTTCAAGGAAGAGAGCTCCAATTTCCCTGAACAAAATGTCCCAGTAAGGCTTTTAATTTGCTGCAGCTTTCCTCATCTTATTAATAACTGTTGGAAGAAGAGTTTTGTCTAAAATAGCTTGTGGAAATTGGTAAATTTGGTTTGGAGAAGGACAATATTTCCTTAATCTCAGATGGCTGATGTCAGATTACCCTTGGTTGAGTTAAATAAATGAGTTAAACTAATGGGAATTATGCAAATCTAAGTTTTCTGTCACAGAACAAGAGTGATGATTGACTTATTCGTTGGTTTGGGTCTTTGTGATTAGAGCTGGGATGGTTCTAACCCACACTGGTGTTCCTTCTTTTTGGCTTCTCACTTTTCTTGGCTTCTCCATGCTTACAGCCCTTTGCTGAAGAGCTCCAGGCCCCAAAGCGATCGTGGTAGATAAGTGAGGAAAGCAGCGGGGCAGGCTGATAGAGTGAGTTGAATTCTATAAAGGGACACTGCCTGAATTACCTCCTTTCTCAGCTACCCTCTGTGTGGTCTGCAGACCAGCTTGCCGAACAGCATGAAAATGAGACCTTTTTCTTTTGCCATGATAAACCTGAATTGGCAAGGGAATGTATTACTGTTTAAACCAGAGAGGACACAGCATTTCAGAAACTGGAAACACTTGGAAAACCAATGATAATGTACCACACTGTCAGGCTCTGATATGGTTTTTTTGTTTGTTGGTTTTTTTTTGGGGGGGGTTGTTTTTTTATGAGTGGGATATATTATTCTTCTTGAGTGTCTTAAATTCAGGAAGTTTTTTGCAAAGATGGATCACCTCAACCAGTTTTATATTCTGGAAGGATGAAATGTTGTTACTGGAGCAAAAATTAAAAAAATCAATCCCCAACCTATGTTGTTTTTTTTTTCTTTAATGGCTTATGTAAAAACAATTTTATAGCAGCTATTTTCCATACATACTGTGAATATTTTTTTTAATTTCATTTCTAGGGATCACGTGTTAGAGGATACACTTTGAAATGGGAAACAAGGCTTGTGGCAGGGAAGGAGAATGCTGAGAGCTATCTGTTAATGCATTTTCAGTGTATAGGCAGGGCGTGAATACAGTGGCCATAGATCAAAACTCGGCCATCAAAAACAGCTTTCTCAAAACTCACCCACAGCCTAATTGTCTTGTTTGAAAAGATTCGTGATCAATTTGATTGTTTTAGGCATCAGCTGTGTCTCGGAAACACCCATCTGATAATTGCCTTCCTCAGACTGTCACATTCCATCAGTGGACTGGCTTTATCTTTTCTCCAATCAGCCTACCTCAGCCTTTATGGTGAGCAAATGCTCCTTCTCAGCACACTTATCTAGCACTCCTGCCAGTTTCAGTCACAGCAGAATTCTTTTTTGCCATCTAGTGCTATTGAATCTATTACCCATTGTACCCCCTCCACTCCTGCAAATCCGGGTTCTTATTTGAATATGAGAATTCAGGGTCTGGTGAGCACTGCTGTCTTTGAGCATCTGGCGAGTTTTGGATGGATTGATTAGGTTGCTGATTCAAATGCATCCACAAGGAAAAAGAGCATTTCTAACATCTTACTTCTCACTGTATTCCTTCAGTCTTGTTGGCTTCTGGGCACCTGCTCATTATTTCTGGATGTTTTGAAAATTGTCTTGATTCACTAAGCCCTGGTTAGCCCGTGGGTCTCTCATATCCACCATTTTCCTCCTCTCGCCTCTCACTGTATCCCTCAGTCATAGTTCCCCCAGGATATTTTCCAGTCTTTATGCTTTGTAAAGCCAGGAACTACGTCTTAATTATCTTTCTTGTTGTCATGGATCGGAGAGTGCCTCCCCCCCCCCCCAAGACATGTCAACATCCTATCCTTGGAACATGGGAACATTACTTTTTTTCATAAAATGGCCTTTGCAGATGTTATTAACCATCTTGAGATAAGGTCATCCTGGATTAGCCAGGTGGGCCCTAATTCCAGCGACATGTGTCCTTGTGAGAGACACACGGAGGAGAAACAGACACAGAAGATGATGTGAAGACGGAGGCAGAGACTGGAGTGATGTGCCATAAGCCAAGGAAGCTGGCAACTACCAGAAGTGAGAGGCGGCGTGGGATGGGGCCTCCCCTAGAGCTTCTGAGGGGATGGGGCCCTGCCAACACTTGGATTTCGGACTCTGGCCTCAAGAATTGTGAGAGAATAAACTTCTGTTGTTTTAAGCCACTCAGTTTGTGGTGAGTTGTTATATCAGCTCTAGGAAATCAATGCATTCTCTACCCATGGCACCTGGCATAGGACCTGGTAGGCAGTTAGGTTCTTAGTACATTTTTCTACATTAATAAATGATTTGTGACTAAAAGGCTTACAAGGAGAAATCAGTCAGTATTGGTAAGAGAAAGCCAGTTTTTGCTTATCCTTGTCTTCTCTTTATTTAGGTTGGTAGAGTATCCAAGTTTACTGACAAGCCTGTGTGCCTTAGCATTGTTACTGGGACTTCGGAAAAGTATTAGAAAAATAATATACCCTGCATCCTTACTGGCTCACTCACCTGTGAGTGGTGAGGGTGATTTGCCAGTGGAATGTCAGGATGCTTTCCCAATCTCCTTTCCTACTAATTAATTAAAGGTTGTTTTTGGAAATGAGAGCCATTAAACCTTCCCTTCCCTGGCAGGCCATATAGTCTCTGCTTTCAGAATATAGGAACCTTCTCCTTCTCGCCTTAGAGTCCTAACTGGGCAAACTCTGGGCTGCCATACCGATGTGGCTCAATGAAACCAATATGTGTATTGTCATTGGGCCACTGAAATGGCTTTATATTTGTAGTACCATCAGTCAATTTCACAGATCATGGTGATCCATGATGCAGCCCAGATCTGCTCGCAGCTCTCCAGCCGGGTAACAGCTTGTGTTCAAAGTATGTACAGATGTAAAGAGAAGCACAGTTAGACAGTTTCTTCCAACCTTAAAAGTAGAAATGGTCTGAAGTCAACAGATTCAGATTACCTGAAGTGATTCAAAAAGAACAAACCATTATCCACCATGCTGAAAAACCTTAACGGTTTTATTCTCAATATCTTTACATTAATACAGACGATTTTTATTTTGTGCCGAGAAAAAACAATCTGTTACACATAATGTAACTGTAATATACAACATAGAAACTCATCCTAAATTAGTTACAACAAGAACCTACAAAAAACGTCATAGGAAAAAAAGTTACCTAATATTGCCACCATATTTTTTAGTAGACAGACCCTGTCAGACCTTGTCACCAACACTCAGCTCTGTAAACAATGGTTATTTCCATGTCCTGGAGAATCGTTAATCGTAGGGGTACTAAAGTCATCCTAAAAAGTTCTAGCACATCACTACAGCCTGTACAGTCCTCAAAAATAATTTATTGTACTGTTTCTAAAAAAAGGTACTAGGTTGTTCCTTTGCTCTGTTTCCATATTCTGGAGCTGCACGTGAGCACGTTTGTCTAACAGTCTAAAAACACGAGAACTGAACCGCATTTCACAATCACAGGGATGAGGTGGTGGAGTCAAGGACTTCTCGCCCATTGCACACCGTGGGGACATAGGTGCTGGCAGAGGCTGGAAAACAAAGCAGGACAGAAAATTCAGTGTTAGTGAAGGGGGCCACATAGGTAACGAATGGCATGGATAACCCCAGACGCTAGTTAAAGTTAAGTTAAAAACTCACTTTAACTTGGCTTTGGAAAATGCTAAATGATTTAGTGCTGTAGCAGGTCAACTTTCTAAATATGTTCTGCTCCAAATTAGTTTGTATCCTGGTACATACCTCCACTAATGTCATACCTTCTGGAGAAAGTTTATAAACATAATTATTGTTGAAAGAAGTCACTTGTGGGTTTAAAATGAGCTTTGGTAATCTATAAACTGCTTAAAATACAATGTACCAAATTAAAAGCTCACTGCAGTTTTCTTAAAGATCATGAAATTAATTACTATTTTCAATACCTTAATTAATTTGGTTATGTCTGGGCTGGGCTGGCTCTCATGTGATCCCATGAGTCATCTGTGAACTCCACTGCCTTAGAGAATGGTTTGATCTATTTTCATTGTTGAAGTGGATAACCTCAGTGAAAACTCGAGCAAGGGCTGGTGTGCTGAGAGCTTCAATTTCATAACAGTGCTCAGAAAGGAAGATATTCCAAAGGGATGATGCTCTTGTTAATGACAATACTGACAACAGTGTCAGGGTGTGAGTATAATATGGATATGTATATTCTTTCTTTTTATAACACTACATTTTCTAGATACAATTCATAGCTCTTAACTTGTTTTGGAGGTTTTATCTTTAATGAGAACCCTAGGTATAGCTAAGTTATATCATTTCACCCTTAATGCTTTCTCTTTTTACCGAATGAGGACAAAAACAAGGAGCCCCATTCTCCATGGGATGAAGTTATGTCACCAAGAGAATCAGTTAGAGATAGCCCTACATTACGTCTTACAGCTGTTCCTTTCCCGTCCTGTGGCCTGTCCCTCTGGACATATTTTGCCAGAAGGAGCTGATCCTTTTGCCTACCTGACCCAAGCCCAGGTCACACTGACCAGTCAGCTGTCCTGTTACTTAAGGGCACATGTCTCGGTTAATAATCACAAACTAATTTCACATTAAAGTGTTGATGTGGAAATAGTGGAAATATTCTTGCCTCCTAAAATTGAATTTTTCATAATTTCTTTAAACACAAAGGAGAAACTAATTATGAAATTTGAGATTACGTGGCCTTCAGTGGAGGAGCATATCTGGGGTGCTGAGGTCTGAGCAGGCCTCTCAATTTTGTGTTGATTACCTGGCTAGGGATGTGAGAAAGTCTATAAAAGTCAAGTCTGTGTGGCTGCCTAAGTTTACAGTGGAGTCATGTGGCATGCTAAGTCTCTTGAAGGCTTTTTCCTTTTGTCATTTTTAGGATGAGCTTCAATTTTCTTTACAATATGAGCCCATTAAAAGCTACAATGTTTGGGGGGCAGGGATGGCATAATCTACATTTCCCGAAACCTCCACAACCAAGGTATTTTAACACAGTGTTCCAGAGAATACTTGATGCAGAGTGATAGTGATAATAATTCCAAAGGTGAGGGCTTTGCTTTATTATTTGCAAAGTTTCTTCAAATACTTTATCTAATTCTAGCTTCATCAAAGCCAGGTAAGGCAAGAGAAAAATAAGGTGAAGGGAGGTTCAAACCACAGTTCCCGGGAAACCTAGAAGAGCACTTTCCGGTCATTTAATATGTGCTCTTTATGCAGCCTCTTTGCATCCAACTGTCTACTTGACACCTCCATATGGATGTTCGGTAGATATTTCAGAATCAAGTGGCCAGAGTACAATCCTTGATTCCCTAATCTGTCCCTTTTTAGTCTCCTTTTCTTCAGTGTATAGTCTCACCATCCAGCCAATTACCTAAACCAAAAGTCTAACATTTATGCCTCCTTCTTTTTGTGTTCCTTCTCCCGTGTCAAACCCATTACCAGGTCCAATCAACTCTGTCTCCACATCTAACTAGTTGTCTCTGCACCCATCACCCTGGGCCAATCCCCCATTATCTTCTCTGGCTGCTGTGATAGCTGCAGCGCCACCATCTCTGTTTCCACTCTCACTTTCCCGTAATACATTCTCTATACAGCAGTGTTATTAAATGTAAGTCACCTAGGGCCGGCCGAGTGGCGCAATGGTTAAGAGCTGGCTTGGGATGCCAGAGGGCCCCGGTTCAGATCCCACATATGAGGGCCAGTGACACTGCCCTCCACAGCTAAGATGCTGAACAACAGCTCAACCTGGAGCTGGGCTGCCGTGAGTCACCGGCGACGGCGTAGGCTGCAGCCCCTGTGGCAGTGGGTTGCCATGGGCTACTGTGTGTAGCCAGCAGCCAGCGTGAGCGGCCAGCAGCCGCAGTGAGCAGCCGTCCAGATGCCGGCGACTGATCTGCCTCGCCCGGGAAGAACGCAATGATGGTGCCAACTTGGGCCAGTGAAGCAACGTCCTCCACAACTAGACTGAAGAACAAAACGACAGCAACTTGTCTGTTCCCCTTTCCCTAATTCCCCAGCACTGTTCCCATCCCCCAATTGCCAATAAAAATCTTTAAAAAAAAAAATGTAAGTCACCTACCTACACACCTCCAGTGGCTTCCCTCTGTGCTCTTCTTACTCTGGAGTATAAACCCCGGGGTGATTCAGACCATGCCTCTCTTTCTGTATTCACTGTGCGTTCCCACCCCCGTTTTTTGCTTTTGTCCTAAAACACAACATATCTGTTTCTCAGCTTTAGGCTTTGCAGTAGCTGTTGCTTCTGCCAGAAATGTTCTTCCTCCTCTTAATCACATGTCTGGCTCCTTCTTGTCATCTATATCTGAAATTTCACCTCCTGAAAAAGGCTGTCATCAGGCCACCTCATTTAATGTAGCCAACCGGTTACTGTCTGTCACATTATCCAATTTTAAAACTGATTTTTTTTTCGGGGGTGGGGGTGGGGGTTAGTATCTTATGTCTTACACTCTTGGTGAGAAAATATGTAAGGGCTCTGTTTTTTCTGTTTTTCATTATTCTATCCTATTGATGGTCATGGAATACACTCTCCATAAATATTTCTGAATGATTGTATAAATGGTTTTATTCAAAGAATGTGGAACCTTTATTCAAGAAGGAAATAATCTTTTAACCTAAAGAAATGACCAGCAAATGTGAGGCCTGTGGGAAACCTCATTTGGGGACAGGCTTCTACAGCCCCATTGTGGCATTGGCCGGCAAAGAGGACTGGCTCAGGCTCTCAGCATCCCCAGGCAGGCCTGCTGCCTTTGACATTTTGACTAATCTCTTCATCTTTTCCAGGATCAAATTTTATTACTTCTGTGCAGGTTTTTCATTTTCAGAGATTGAAGAGGAGTGAGGTGTCATGAGGGTAAGTCTAGGCCGGGGCTCCGCAAACTTTTGAGATGGAAGAGCCGCCGCGGTCAGCAAACTGCGGCTCGCGAGCCGCAGGCTTTGAAGTAAAATTGAAAATGAAAATAAAACTATCATAGTTTCATTTATAAAATTTTTAAAGGATATTATTCACATAATGCTGATTATGTAAAAATATATTTATGGCTCTTGAATAATTTTTAAATTGCTGTGAGGGACAGGGTTGGCTTTTCCAGGGTTCGGCAAACTTTTGAGACGGAATGTATCCAAAGTGCCGCAAGTGGCTCATGAGCCGCAGTTTTCCGACCCCTGGACTAGACGAACCAGGGGCTGGTCTGCTAAGGCCCCTCTCTGTCTACCTGGGGCTTGTTTAATACCCTTTCTACCTGCATTTTTAAAGATTTCCAGACACCTACTGTGTTTCCCATACCATTGTGGAACTCGATGTAATGCTGTTCTTAAGTGTGCTCCTAGGGTGGGCTTGCTCACTGCACTCTAATTTCTTCAAACTGGGTATATTTTAACTTGAAGAAGTACAGGGACTGCCAAGGTAGTTGCATAGAAAATCCTCAAGTTATAGTTTCAAATAATCTTCTACTAGACATTCCATGGGTATCATTATGAGAGTTCACAAAATAACTTTGAATTATCTACCTGCTTTATAGGGACATTAAAGGGAATGCCCTATGTTAGAATGTCTAAACTATTTGAGAGGAAGATAATAGAAATTCACAGTCTTCTTACAAGGAGTAACAACAGCAAAAATACTCCCAAGACTCTTTCTGCAGCTGTTTTTCCCTAAGCACTTTTTAGTCTATTGAAGGGAACTGCAACTTGTATTTTTCTGTTTCTCTTTTACTGTTTCATCTGTAGCTTTTGTCAGTGCATTTTATTTTATTATGTAAAAATTATTCTCATTTTTGTACATGCTGCTGAATATAGTAGAGGAAATTATTGTTTTATGAGTTTAGTATCTCAATTACTTTGCCTTTCATAAATATTTCACACATGTCTCCCATATTAGCTCATCTGTTATTCCCCAAGGCAGTAAAATATGTGTAAGAGCAAAGTACTATCATTTCTCTGTGTGTTTATGATGAGCTTTTGCTATTATTCTAAAAAGCTCATGAGGTTTTTAATGGTGTAAGTTTAGCCCATTTTCTTAAGTGCAATTAAGCCAATTTTTATAATCATCCTTTCTGTCAGAAAAAAAGCGGCTGCAGGCTTATTTTTGCCTTTCCTGGGAGTGGGGGTGAGGAACAGCTGTTAGTTACTCTAGGCTAAGGCGGTGTTTTTTGCTATTCAAAGTGAAAACTGAAGATAACTGAAAAAGACCTAATAAGTTCCATCATTGACCAAAAAAGGGCAATTCACACCCATCGTAAGCATATTTTTCTTTACAAACTTGGTTTGTAGGTCACTGCAGCCAACTGGCAGCTTTGCCTCACTGTGGAATCCATTTTTCTTTCACCAGTAATATTTGGGCTGGCCAGGCTTTGGAGAAAATTGCCTTATTTTCCCAGGTAACTGGGCCCTCAATCAATGCTAAATGTATTTATTTAATAGGTTCTTATGGATGCCAAGTGTGTTAGCCAATTTAGTGGCTAAGATGTGGTACCTGAGAATCAGTGTGTTACTTTAACTGTGTAACATGTTAGACTTGGTAAAGAATAAAGCAAACATTTAAACACAACAGACATTCCAGCTTGTTCCCATCTGTTCCATTTCTTTGATCCTGGTGACCTCTAATAATTTTTCCCAGCATGTCTGCTTGTTTAGATATTTTAATTCTGTGGTCATGGAATCCAATTTCCACTCGCTGTTTGTTGCCTTGTCCTGCTTTGTTATTGAACCTGTTTTCTTATTCATCACCTTAATTTTATTTGTGCTAGATTCCCTGGGTCCCATTCTAGAAAAAGGTCATTTGCTAATTAATATATGTTATCTGGGCAGATGAGGACACCACCACTAGCCACCAGTTTGATAGCCTTGCTATGCCAGAGATTTCACAGTAAAAGACAAAGAATCTATTATTAAGAGATGTGGGCTAGATACTCAGCTTAATGGTCTTAAACTTTTAACAGTAGATTTAAGAGGAAACCATATTTCTTATGATGTGGAATAAAAATTTACAGACTCAAGATTTAATTTCCAAATATGGAGTTAGAAGTTATGAATG
Organism: Hipposideros armiger; assembly: GCF_001890085.2. Lineage (NCBI taxonomy): Eukaryota > Metazoa > Chordata > Mammalia > Chiroptera > Hipposideridae > Hipposideros > Hipposideros armiger. The sequence continues at coordinate 480,712 of NW_017731910.1, read as the reverse complement.
CAAAAGATTCAGTGATTTCACATTTTTGAGACAAGTTCATGGAAAGAGGAAATGTGGCATGTACTGTTTTTATAACCCACGATATGACTTAATTACCTTATCAACAGAAATTTCACTTGGTCTTCAAGGAAACCCCTCAGTCCATTATTGCCATGTTATGCTGTCATGCTTTCTTTTCAAACATGTTCGTTTATTCTTTCCTCCCTCCCTCAAGAAGTACAAACCCACACAATAAGCAATTTGTAAATGAAAGGACTCAATAATTTTTGTACTCTTCTACCTATTTTCATTCTTCTTCTTGCCTCCTCTTAGTTGACCAACATCTCTGGACAGGAGGGGAACTGTACAATGTAATTTAATTCAAGAAAGTGATACTTGCTTTTAAAGAACGATTTAAATGGGGGAAATTATAATTTTGACATAAACTTTTAGCAGGTTGCCATTAACAATATTCCTTTGCCTTTCTCAAATCTCACTTTCTGAGAAGCTGTGTGACTAGCCCCTCAGGAACACCACACCTTCTCTGTGCACAGCCTGGGTGTAGGGATGACTGGGGTCTCAGACGGACATGATTTATGCCGTTGGACTCCATGACATGGGCTTTTGAGAGAAATAAAATCTGCACCCACGCTGGTAGGATGAGATGCTGTCACACGTGGCACTAAAGGGATAGCTCTTGACTTTGAATTTCCAGATGCTAAGATTCTCATTGTCAGAATAATCTCGGCCATGAATTTTGTAACTGAGCTGAGGCAGAAAATTCAGTGAGGCCAGAGGCACCACATAGCAGCTTTTGAGAGTTTTATCTATGACTTCAGTTATCAAATTCCTTAAAGTATCGGATAGATAGGGCTGGCCATTTTTGGTTTTCTCATCTAGCAGCATGGTTATTAGAATAAGTGATCCTTAGCCTCCCTTCCAGCTCCAGTCTGTTTGGTCACTCACTGTATTAAAGTAGGTGGGCTATATTTGCTTGGGGGCGAAAATCAGCTAAATATTAGAGGTAAACAGAAAATGATGTAAGGGTTGCAAAAGAGTGGTTGTGAGACAAATACAATGGAAATGTTAAATAAAAAAAGGAGAGGTATTAAACATCGATTTGCTGATACATGTAGGGTTACCTACTGTAGATGGAGACACTCTATTCTCTCATCCTCAATGAGGAAGGGAGTGAAAGAGAATAGAGTGAGGTTCTCCAGAAAGCTATGGACATTCCTTTCCAAAGGGAAAATGGATTGACATCTGTCTGATTTGGATGCACTATGTATACCTGGCCTGGAAGCAGAAGGCTTATCTTGCTGAGTAATCTATTCTTCTCTTGCATTGGCCTGCGAAGATTTATGTTTATAACATACCTATGCCTGTGGCGAAGACCATCAATTCAGTCTGTGTTGCCAAATAACTTGCCAATTTGCCTGGCCAGGGAGCACATAGTGTCATTATGGGACTCCTTCTCGGCATATTATGTTGCTTTTCTGGACTTGCACTGTAGAGATGAAACCTGGATATTGTGTGCTATGTTTTTTTCTTTTATAAAGTCATATTTGGATTTGAACAATGGCTCACCCCCTCCTAATTGGGGTATCTTCAAAGGCGCTTAGCCGTTGGCACATGCGAAGTCTGGCGCTCATGTGCTTGGCTTCTGTCGCTGTAGCTCTGTGGAAAATTATCCTCTGACTCTAAAAGACTGTTCACTTGATCCTTTTATACTACTGCTTTCTTTTCATCATGTGAAAATGCTTTGTAATAAAGAATAATTCTATTAATTGAGCAGTTCACACATTACCACCTAGACAAGTGACTTTCTGCACAAGGTTTTGGCAGAAGAAATCAGTCTCCATATGTCTACAGTTCGTTGGGGACCCAAATCTGGGCATCATTAGTTAGCAGAAGCCTGTTGGCTGATCTTCATAGTAATGACAGACAAGCATCTGAATGATCACCATGAACAAGAGAAACACACATCCCCATAGGACCAAGTCTGGGTACATAATAGCCCTGAAGCCTATTGAGCACATTTCATTTCTCATCTCTCTCCCCAGTCTGTGCTGATACAAACCCATATAGGTGACAACAGCATTCTGACCTGCATGGGTCCTATAGGGTTTTATGCTGCGTGACTCCATGTGTGCATCCAGCTTGTCTCCTTCACAATGAATGCAGTTCTCCTGACATTTGCAGCATACCTTCTTGATTGCCTGTCTTTGGGAGCCAGCTCTGGGAAGCCCCTTTGCTTCTAAAGCTGAACAAAATAAAGAATGACCTCTTTTCTTTCTCATCCAAATACAAGGGATGTTTGCTTATGTGTGTGGGTGTGGGAGCAGCGTTACAAGCATGAGTTTAGGACTTTGGGGCCTCTGAGTTATTCTGCTGTTGGAAGGAACATTCCCGGTTTCAGGAAATGTTTTCTGAGTGGCCAGGTGCTTCTATGCCAGAAATGCCTTCCCCGGGGGTAATGCCTTCCCTGGGGAGCTGGGGAAATGACTGCTTGGGGATGTGGCCGTTAGCATCATGAAGCAAAGGATGGGAGTTCAGAATACTTCCCCCTCTCTGAACCCAGTGCCTGCTTCTTCTCTGAGGGTCATCTAAGAGGAATCCCTGCCCTGCGCTGATACCAGTGATGAAGTAGACAGGATGGTTTAGGCTGAGCTCCTCAACATGTAATCCTGGGACCACTTCCATTGAGCCAGCTGGGGTATCTATTACAAACCAGATTTCTTTGACCCTAGACCACATGAGTCAGAATATCTGTGGATGGAGCCTGAGAATCTCCATTTCAAATAGGTAATTTTTTTTGTACACAAGTTATTAGGAGCTATTGGCCCAGAGGTATACTTAACGGAGAAAAGTTAACATTTCCTTTATTTTTATTGTTCTGACTCCCACTGTGTATAGGTAATCAGATACAACTAAAATTGTCTTTTTTACACCTAGCAGTGTGTAAACATTTCTCCAGCGGTGAGTTTTCCAAGATGGCCTTACCCGTGTTCTTTCTTCCATGCCTGCTTCTGAGTGTGACCATGTTTTTCCATCATTTTGGAGCTACTGCTCAGCTTTAAAAAGCCAAGACTGATAACTCTTTCTGTTAACGGCCACCTTAGGGGTTGTCAGGGAGCTCACCTAGGCTCCAAAGTGATGTGGTATTTCCACTACTCTCTTGCCAGAGAATTAACAGGGAAATAATATGGCTGCACCTTCCAGTCTAGGTGACTCCTTGGCATTGCATAGGATTAAGTGTGTCAAGTTGCTGTAATCCCTGAGAAGAATGCAGCACTGGATTAATGTAGGATTTGGAAAGTGTGGTATAATAAAAATGGCCACAAATTCTTTGAGAGGTGAAGTCTGTTTTCCTCCCTTTGAATCTGGACAGGCTCTGTCATGCTCTCCAGGATCCCGTGTGGCAAGGCATCCTGCCATGTTGCCAAGCGTAAGAGGGAAGCCACTGTGGACCCTCCAGGTCAGCTCAGTCTCGGCTGATACCACAGGAGGGCTCCAGTCAAGGCTTTATAGAGCAGACGAACTGCTCAGTCAAGCCCAGCCTGAATTCCTGACCCACAAAATTATGAGAGATAATACAAGAGTTTTTGTTTTAAGCCAGTAAAATTTGGGGAAGTTTGTTTTGTGGGAATAGATAACTTAATGTGTTGTGTGTGTGTGTGTGGGGGGGGGGGTTGGGGGAGGGTAACCCTGTTGCTTGCTATACTAACTTACTCTCCTCCATACATGAAGTTTTTGTTTTTGCCACTGGAGGGAGTTAGAAAACCAGCAGCAATTGCGGAAACAATAACCTAATACAACAGAATGTCTACATAATACTTAGGAAGAGCGTAAATTATGTACAACCTAAGTAAAACATGCTTTACCTAACGAACTCAGAGCAGTTTAGCATGTTTCTTGATTTATAAAACAACATATTTCCCAGTACTTAGGAGGGAAATGGATATAAATTGAGCTGAATATATAATGGGGGAAACAGGCACTGAGATATTAAACCAGTTGCTTAAGTTTTCACCGCAGTGGGTCAGTAACATGTTCATGCATAGAACTAGAATCCATAGATCAATGGCTTCCATACTTCTTTGATTGTAATTCACAGTAATAAATGTTTTACCTCACTTGGCACACATAAACTCTGGAGCAAACTTCATGAAATACTACTTACCCTATTACCTATAATGCATTGTGAGATATTTTATTCTATTTTATAAAATGCTGGTCAAACATACTGAATAAATTTTATGACCTATTAATGGGTTGCACCCTATAGTATGAAGAAAAACTGCCCTAGACACTAAGCTTTTTGAGACCAGGGGTTCTGTTCTGTTCATCACTGTGTACACAGGTGCTTAGAAATTTCTGGTGTGTAGAAGGTACTCAAGCATTTAATGAATGAATGAATTTCATGACAATAGTTCCAATTTATTAAAATAGGAAGGCTGTTAATCACAAGTGAGGAAACCCAATGCCAACTCTTGAATTATTGTATATCTTTAAATTTAACTTCTGTTCTCAATTTTCTCAACTATAAAATGGAACTTGTGATATTTAGTACTCGTGGAATAAAATGAGCACACAAATATAAAACTGTTTTGAATAAAAGATCTAGAATTACAAATCAAGATCAATGTATTACTTCTGCACTTCGAAATGACTAGAGATACCACATAAATACTTCACATTGTTATTTTAATACCACTTCATTAATTTGGATTAATCAGAGGAAACTTGCTGGAAAAAAAAGGTCTAATTTAGGCCTCTTTAAATAAAAAAATTTTATTTAAAATTTTATTGAGTAACAAAATAGTCCTAGAATGTTGGGCTGGGTAGATGGCTACCTTGAAGTATTAATTGAGCCACTAGCAGATTAGTATACTGAGTGAGAGTTTAAGCAGGTCCATTTCTGTCAAAATACATTTTTTTGTGTGTGTAAATGAATATTTCTGAAATTCTGAAGAGAAACTTGGTTGAATAAAGTGCTCTTATAATCCCTTTAGCAATTTATTAAAAAATGTCGCCATTTCTAAATTATTGAGGTTTGGGTGTATGAGCTTTTGAACAATGTCTGTGGAAGACGTATAGACTTTGCTAAACTGTTTCAATAAGAACCAAGAGCTTGAGCTATCAACAAGACTATTTTGCAAAGGATAAACCTTGCTGTGCAGCCTCGGGTAATCTTCCTTTAGTTGTCCCTTTAAAGCCTACCAAGTATCTAGCCTCAAGGGAACGTTCCCAGCTTGCATTCTGGGTGAATTAGCATGATATGGTGCAATAGTTAGGTGCACGGGCATTGAAATCAGAGAGACTGACTCTAAATTCTGCCACTTTTAATATGCGTGACCCTGGGTAGGTTTTTTTGTTTTGTTTTTTTTATCTCAAAGAGTTGTGAGCGTTAATAAGGAGTATTAAGATATAGCACACACACACATGTATGGAGTATTTAACAAAATGCCCAGCACATAGAAAACAATAAATGATAGTTCCTGTTAATTGTTATTATAATTATTGTTTTGATTAGTTATTGCCAGTTTTTTCTTGTCTGGGCTAGCTAGCTGTTACAGTTGGGATGTTAGAAAAGAGATTTGTTTACTCAAAAAATAAGCAGGTTTCTCTAAGATCCAAGGAAAATTACTTCACAACTTTTATCATGTCCTTTTATCATGTGACACCTGGAAATCGAACTGAAAAGACAGTAACATCCCCACCCCTAGAGCAGCTCTCAGCCAAGGAGTGGCATGGCATATATAGTGCATCACTGAACAGGTGCTATCAGCTGTCAGTCTTCCCTTGGCTGGGGGGGAAGGGCTGCCCTGTTCTATTTTGTTTTGTTGGAAAAACTAGGGCACTAATGTGATTGCTCACTCTGTGATGCTGAGCTATTCTGAAGTATCCTTTCTGATCGACTTGAGGCAAAATTGTGAAGTTGTCATTTGTCTGTGTCACTCCAGTACTTCCTCCGCGTCTCCTGGTTCCCCTCCCCCACTCCCTCATTCTACTGTCAGTGAATTCCTCCTACTTCATACCACAGATTAGCTGAAAATGGCTTAAAAGGCTGTCCCTTTTAGGTATATTTGTGCTTTAGAGGATGTTAAAGAATTAAACGAATGATTCTCTGAGGAGAGTGTTTCAGATATTGGTAGGCCAGTCAGAGATAATTTGGGCTGGGGAGTTATCCTGGTAGCCTTCAGTTCAAACTGCCTTTTCAGCTGGTTCTTAGCTGGAAAACATTGTGTCATTGAAAGAGAGGAAGATCTATTCTCGCATTTTCCAAGGTTTGTTCCAGAGGATGTTAGTTGGTTTAACTATTATTTAATCGTTTTAAGAAACTCTGAAAATAACAAAGTTAAACAGGTGTCTTTGCTGTAGAGATTCTCAAAACCTTTAAATATGCTCATGTTAAAGGAGGTATTTTGAACTTCCAAGGGTATAATTAGGATGCAGCATTTTCCATCTTATTTGATTATCTTCCTCTTTTAATTTTTTCATGAAGCACATTCAACATCTATGTGACACAGAACATACTTTACAGGGTGCCAATCTAGTACCACCCTCTGGGCCAATGAGTAAACTGAGGCAGGGGCCAATGAAGTGACATGCTCAAGGTTACCTACTGAACTGATTGCAGAGTCAGGACTAGAGTCCAGGTTCTCAGACTCCACAACATGGTAAAAAATCCTACTTGCAGTTACAGATTTAATACGTGTCTTTCCTGCTGAGTTGGACAATACTGCATAAACAGGAACTCTGACTCCTCCGCTCACCACTGTACCCCTAGCACCTGGCACAGGGCCTGGCGCAGTGGTTGAACCAGTACTTATTAAAATTGAATTGAGTTGTTCTTGGGGATGGGCACGTGTTGTCTGCTCCTGTCTAGGTCCATTGCCTCCCCTCCCAGTCTGCTTTCTACTACAATGCTATGTATGGAAGGGTTAGTGCCAAGTTCCATACTTACACTGAGAATATGTGGTCCCAGTTCCACTGACACTGAACCTGTTAAGGTGCAGTCTGTGTGTGACCACATTCTTCTGGGGTTGGAACAGGATGATGTGTACCTTGGGTGCAAACAAACAGCCCAAGACCACGAAGCCGCTCAGGCTAACAGAGATGCACATGGTTGTCGTCTGCACCTGTAAGAAAAAGTTGCCTAGTTAAGTGTCCGGCTGTAAATTCAATCAGGTGGCCAACTAGAGAGCACTGACAAAGGACCAAACTGAAAAATCCCCAATCCTCCACAGTTCTGTTCTTATTATAGACAAACCAAGGTAATAATTATATTGGATCTTCTGAGTTTGAGATGTTCATGGAAACATTGCTTAGGATTTGTAAGCAAACACTGTTTGTGTTGAATGCTTCTGAATGCTTACCAAGCCTTGGCATTGATTTTCTTGTTTGTTTTTTCTTTATATTTGTATAAATATATTTCTTCAGAATCACTGAATTTGGTATCTTAAATAGTAAAATATCAATATTCAGTGATGAAGTGATCAGATTGCTGATTGTTTCAGTCATTCAACTGAGCTTTTTTAAGGTTCTCTATATTATGAACAAATTTGGACTTTTTACATTTTGTCATCTCTCTCTCCCTTGCTGGGAGCTCTGCCTATCAGGTATGGGTCTACCTAGCCAATATTTGGGGACACTATTAACTTCCCTCTGGGGTACCTACTCTTTTAATTACTTCATTGGCACCTATCTGGGATTTTGATACATCAGAAACTCACTGTTCAATCTTTTTGTTTTCTAGACTTCTAAATATATACCATGTTGACAGAGATTTTTCACTTTCTCCCTTTTTGCTTCTGCTGAAAGTATACCTCAGAACTAAGTTTTATCTCTTCTTTTCATTCCTTTGTTCTCACTCTCTGACTTCATCATTTGTCCTGACTTTAGCTCCCATAGATTTTCTGAAAATCCCAAATTAGATTCTACATATTTTATCACATTCAGTACTGAAAAATGGAAATTAATTATTTCTTCTATGTTTCTACTCAGAGTAGCTATGGTAAATCCTAGAATAATTTTAGATTTCTTTTTTATCTTTTCTCCCAGGCAATGCTGTTACCAGGTAGCATAATTTCTCATACCCTGAAGTGTCTGATATTCTTCTCCAATCAAGGAAAGGTGAAGACTGAACAATTAACTGGAGAAGCCACATAACTTTAGAAGGCTTGATTCTGTTTTTGATTAAAAAAAAAAATCCAGGTCACACTTGTAGTATAATTCTTCAGATTCTAGTTTTACCTTAAATGCTGAAAGCACAGTCCATCCTCAGTATTATAAAGCTCCAGTCTCCCTTAACCACTCCAGCGCCCTCCAACTTGGCCCTAAGTTGTAAGTTCCTTTCCCTTTTGTCAACTTCTCAGAAAAGAGTCTACTGTCTAATTCCATGATGTAAAAGCCTTGATAAGTCATAACTGTGTTATTTATAGTGTGTCCAAATACTGATATAATTTTTTTTACATATATGCATAATATGATACTCGAACTATACGCTTCCTGTCTCAGTTATGACTGTGGAGCCAATATGAGAGATATCAGTTATCAGAGTGAGACAAGTTCAGATTTTTAAGGAAACCTTTTCTAGTAACATTTCTGTAACTTTGAAACTTCTCACACGCTTTAAGACGTTACAAGGAGAGAAAAGGAGTGTGAGGAGAATATCTTAGGAAAACTGCTCTGTGAGATCTCTACCCTCTATCTCTTAGAGGGGGTTGTGACTCTCTCTTCACTTAAAGCTTAGAGCGGGGTGCTTCAGGGTGGCCATTCACAAAAGGTTTGAGTTTTTTCTTCATGAGGAGGATGTCTTGGCTTGGGGCCTGATTCCTGTCTTGGAAATCTAAAAGGCGAGAAAAGGCTAATTACATTTGTAGCAGAGCTCGGAGACTTGTTACTGTGTTGAGATAGTCCTTGAGTCTAAGAATTTATCAAAGCAAAAGATATATAGTGGTATGCATGGACAAGATGGGCCATACTATAGACAGCCACCATGGACAGTCTTGGGCTCATGTGGAGAAGCCTGGAGTCCTTCACAGAAAGAGGTTGGAGGGGTATAGATATAGCTTGACGTCCTGGGACTGAGTGTGAAGCCACAAGAGAGAACTCAGAATAGAGAATTGCCAGCCAACTCACTCAAGGCTCTGCAGAGAAAGGGGCCAGCTGGAAAGTTTTGAAGATTGCATGAAAACACCCTTTAATCATCTTCCAGGTACTCTGAGGAAGTGTCTTTAACCGCTGTGGACTTAGCAATCATAAAACCATCCAGCCACATAAGAGCTGTCCTACTTCTTCCTTATTACTTTTTAACCAGGGCTGAGAGGGAAATAGCAACTGGTGGATTGGGGAATGTGAGCAGTAGGAAGAAGTCAACTGCTGCAGGTTCTCAGCCCAAGGCAGGCCAGACCCCAGGAGAAAATGAGATTTAATGGTAACTCAAGATGTGGTATTGATAATTACATAGGACAAGGCATTTAATTTTACTAATAGAGACTATTTTCCATTGAAAATGATGGTAGGACTGTATGTTACCTAAGAGCACAAAAATTCATGGGCTACGAAGGTTGTGAGCATTTTCATTCACCACTCTATCCCCAGCACCAGCATGGTGCCTCACATATAGTGACACTCAGTGTTTGAATGTGTCCACTGGAATCTTCACCCAGGGGTAGGGATGACCACTCACTAAATACTAAAGGGACAATGGGAGGCCGAACTAAAATTACATTTTGATCATAGGTTATGCAACACATAATTCAATATACTTGTTTTAAAGCCCAAATATCAGCGTCATAGTTTCAGTTGTCCAGTTTGTTCATTAAGTCACACTATTAAAAGTCTATATTTATCAACAATGCATCTTTCTTCATCTCTTTGTACACTGCTAGTCTATACTGCTCTGTTTTCACCTTCCTCAGACTCCCAGCAACATTTCACGTGGTCAGTTACTTGCTTCTTGTTGGCTTCCTGGACGCATCCTTCCCTTGCTGACTCCCCTGGTCTTAGTTGATTTTTTCTCTTCTACCTGAGCTTTAAGTGCTGGAGTGTCCCAGACCTACATTTTGGCCTCCCTTCTCTTCATCATGTCACTGAGTTCTATGGCTTCAGTGTCTTCTATGTTGATGATGTTCAAATATTTATTATAAGATTCAACCTATCTTCTGGGCATCCAGACTTACATATTCAACTGCCATCTTGGCATGTTGTTTTGAACAGGTAATAGGCATATCAGGATTAATATGTAGGCAAAACTTGACTCCTCCCTGCAAATGTTTCCATTTGAGTAAGTGACAGCAAATGCTACCCAATTGTGCAAGCCAAAAGCCTGGGAATCCTCCTTGATTTTGCCATTTCCCTGATGCCCACTCATCTAATTCAACAGCAAGTTCTTTTGGTTCTTTTGGAACATAATTCTCTATGTTCTTTTGTGCTTCTATGTCTTTCAAGCAGAGGCTCTGACTACCTTTGTCTGGACTTTCTTTTCAAGGATATTTGTATATCAAAGAGCCTTAGAAGATAGAGATAGTGCCTACCTGTGGAGCAAAGGGCCCACATAGCATCCATTATAACAGACTCAGGCTCCCTAATGTCACAGTTCCTCCCCTGTCATGCTACCACTGATTACACAGCAGTCACCAGGCCAACTTTGCATAGCCTGTGGGAAGTGGAGCTCAGGAAACCTGAGCCAATGCTGATACTCTGACTATTGCTATTGCTTTGAGTCATAAAGTCTTTGTCAGCATCAACAAAACTGTGACAGGATAACATGTTGCCTCGTAAGTATAATAGAATCTCAGACTCTACTACAGTCTTTGTCAGTTTTGGCAATGAGACTGGAATGGCTTTTTCAAAGAGGGAGTATGAGGGCCTTATGCGCTGGAGAACAGGATTGGAGAGAAGTCCATGGGAATCAGTAGCAAACTTGTTGAGCTAATTGTCTGGCCAACCAAGCAATAAACAGTGCTCCACTTTATTGCCTACTAATGAGGAGGAAGTGGTGAGGGCGTCGCAGGCTGAGTAACAGGAAGTAGGTTCAGATAGAGTGGCTGGACCAGTGCTGTATGGTTGCTAACTCTTCATTGGGGTTGGGAGTAGGGTGGGGTGGATTTCCTCCCCAATTTCATTCAGGTCTGCCTAATTGCAGACCTGACAACTAGTGCTAAAATGTGTCCTGGGTGGGCAGAAAGTTGTGCTCCTTTTCATATAAAAGTTGCAGACATGTACCTATACTGGGCATGAAAAGGGGGACCTTCAGAGAAGGCAGAAACTAGGTGAATTATTTGAACTTTGGCTGGTTCCCTTGGGAGATGAGGGGGCAGTGTGTATAGTGCTTATTAAGGAAGAATAACAACAACTGGGCTCTCTTAGGGCTCATCCCCTGCTGAGGTCTCTCATGCCAAATTTAGATCCATTCCAAGATGACAATGTCTCCATTCTTTTGCATTGGAAACTGGCTGCAAAATTTAGGAGATTTGGGGCTCTCTGTAAGATTTCTCTGAGACAGAAATATGCTCTGAGAAACCATAGGTGAAGCACTGACTACTATTAGGGCTGTTACTGACCTGGATTGGATTTAAAATGCTGACAAAGGTGCTGTACTAAAGAATGAGAAACTGATGCAGAGAAATCTAGATACATTCTTGCGATCAGCTCAGCACTGGAGAACTTCCCTAGCTCTTATGTGAAAACCAGGCAAGACCCAAAGAGATGTAATCATGATGAGACAGCGAACACCCAGATTAAGGTGGACTCCTTTTAAAAAATTGCTGCTGTGGGAGTCAAGGCTGAATTAGAAGGGCACAGACCATGTGCCCAAGCAGATAGCTATATGGCTCTGGCTTCTGAGTTAAGGGGTCCCCCAAATTGAAATGAATAGTAACATTAAGGATGATCTTGCCATCTGATTTAGGGTTTTGGGTGCTCAGGAACAGTGAACCTTTGTTTGACTGAGTCATGAGTAGCTGCTGCTTAAAACTGAAAGCCCATGTGCCTTACTTACTGGCACGGGGCCACTCTCTCCCTCCATGCTGCCCGATTCCTCCTTACTCTGTACCCTGGTCTTAGTTGCTTTAAGGAGAAAAAGATGCTTAAGGAGAGGACCAAGGTCTCCCCATCCCCAAGGGTGGCTGAAACCCATACGTACCAGATCCAGGTTGCTAGGAAACCTCAGGGAGGGAAGAACTAAAATGTTTATACCCTGTTAGTTACAGACAAGAGAGTCACCACCCTTCCCAGACCTGTGAGGGGGAAGGCAGAGCTGGGCCTAAAATGAGGCAAAAGAGGACTCACCTGAGATGCAGACATAAGGGGCCACCCACAACTCATTAATTAAGACAAGTAATATTTTATTGCAACATTAAAAAAATAAAACTTCATGCAAAAAAACCCATGATGAACACAGTACCAACATTTTAAAAGAGGACAGGATCAGCAACAGTGCTGTGCTGTGACATAGGCAATCTTAAGGCAAAAATAAAAATTGGTCATACTGGTCCTGTCTTATTACTGTGTGTGCAGTTGTCCCCGAGCCCACTGTGCATTGTCAAGTAGACATTGGGACTTGGGGAACTTACATAAATACTGACACTCTGGCTACAGTGATGGCTGTGAGTAATAAAGTCCTTCGTGAATCAGGAGTCTCTAGTCCTACCAGCACCCCTAAACCTTCAGGCTAACTTGTTAGATTACAAGATGGGTAAAAGCCCTTCACAGTTCTCGGCAAGTTCTCTCTCCATTGTTAACATCCTACCATCAGCTTTGACTGGAACACCTACCACAGCTGCCTAACCACTCCTGCCTTTGCTTTCTGTCATACAGTCACAGTGGCTTTAGAAGCTTGATTTTTTCCTCCCAAAAAATATGAGATTATAAAAAGTGAGATCATCCAACTTCTCTGCTTAGACTTTCACTGATGTCTTTTTTTCATGTGGAATAAAATCTGTACTTTTTGCGATAGCCTGCAAAGTTCTATATGATCTAGCTCCCCTGCCTATCTCTCATGTAAAATCACTCTTCCGTTTACTCATTAAACTGTAGACATATATACCTTTCTTTTTCCTAAGACATTTTTGCCTAGATGTCCTTGTGTTTCTTCTCACCTAGCACATAGACTTCCCATGCTTGGCTCTCTCCTATCCCTCAGTGGAGTATTATGAAATAGGCACTGGTATAGGTGGCGAACATTTTTTAAAAGAATTTGAGATTGTTTGTATTTTTTAAAAAATCTTCATCCCTTCTTACTGAATCAGAATCTTTTATCCCCAGGTGAGTTGTAAGCACATTAAATTTCAAGAAGATCTGCAGTAATATAATCCCCTTTTCCTTTTATTGTAGCACCTACCACTGCATGAACTATCCTGCATTTTTATTCATTCATTATTTACTCTCCATCTCTACCCTCTCTTACTCCCCATTAGACTGTAAATTATAAAAGAGGAGGGACTTGTCTATGTTGATAGCTGTCTCTCCAAGGCCCATAATAAGTACTCAGATCTATTATTGGAGGGATCACTTCGTAAGTTATATACATGTCCAACCACTATGCTGTACAACTGAAACTAATATAATATTGAATGTCAACTGTAATTGAAAAATAAAATAAATAACTGCTCAAATATATTTGGAAGATATGAATAAACAAAACACCAGTGATTACTGCTAATTACTTCCTTTATAGATAACTTTCCACTAAACCATGGCCCAGTTTTTATTTCCACCATTGAAACTGTGTCTTGGATCCCTGATGACTCAGTGCTTGATTCTTGCACTATCCGGAATGGTTTTGTTCTCATACAGAAGATGATGCCCTGGATATTTCTCCAAGATCTTTTGATTTTCAGATTCTTACCCAAGTTCTGGCTTGCTCTGTCTTGGATGGCTGCAATAGCTTCAATTAGTGCTGGTTGGTCCAGGCTGTCTTCTTTCAAATCCAGCCTCCATGTTAAGGATAAGTCAGTTTGTGGTGTAATATGAAAGGCATGCGTGCATTTGGATCTGAAAAACTTGCTGTTTCCTAACTGTGCCACCTGGGAAGTTAATTATCCTCTGAGTCTGTTTACTAATCTTTCCAGTGGATAATCAAATTTGCTTTCCAGGGTGCTAATGAGGACCAGTGAGCTCATGTATGCAAAGCATTTAGCAGAGTAAGGTCTCAGAGTTGATGAGGAAAGGTTAGTTTCTTTCTTCCCCTCTTACCTTTCATCATGTCACTTTTTGCCTGAGCAAACAACCAAACAAAAGAGAACAAGAAAAAAATAAACTGCAAGACCTCATGGCCCTTAAACACTATTTCAACGAATTCCTCTGCCTGGTAAAATCTGACCAAGTTGCCAATTCCCATTAGTTTCTCACTAGGCTCTTCTAACACATCTTCCACTTGAGAGAGAGCAACATTACTGCATTCTGCTTGGTTCATTTTTGCCTTGCTTCAAAAATATTCCCTATATGCCGTATATTCTCTAACTATCATATTGCACTTTCTCACCAAGGTACAGGGTGAAATCCCACCTCTTCAACGAGTGTTCCTGGAAAGACCCAGCTCCTACTGATCCAACTGTTTTTTGAAACCTGTAGGCATTTCAGAGTTTGTATCACCAATTTAATTAGGAACTCATCTGTTTTAATCTTGAATTCTTTCTTGCTTGTTATTCTTTTTCTCAGCTGGGACATAAGATTTTTGAAGACTGGAAGCATGCTTTATCTTTATTTGTAACTCACAATGGGTGGCAGGTACTGAGTCATAAACTCGGTTGACTGTTTGATGCCCAAATTCCTTCTAGCTGCCTTTAAATTATCGGGTACTTTTCTAATGCTGCTGATTCTATCTGAGCCACATGGTTTTCCCTCTGGGAAATTGAAAATCTCAGCCTTGTTCTGAAATTTCTAGAACAAAAGTCCGAAGTTCCAATGCTCATAGGGTCCATGCAGATTCATAAGAGAAGGGGCCGGTGTAATAATTCAGGGATTGGTGGGGGTGTGGGCGACTCGAATGAGCGTGCCCTGTCCAGAGGCATAAGCACTTCTCAGGTCCTGCTAATTGTCGCATGTAGGCATTTGAGTCCACGTGCTTTACTTTGATAAGAGAAGCCCAAAATCTAAATATTTACATAAAAGTTCTCAATGTTCTAACTTGGACAAATATTTCAAAGGATTTCAAAACATTACTGGCCAAATGAAAGATATCTGAGCACCAAGAAGAGCATATGATTTACCAGAGTGGTGGTTTTCGATCTTGTCTGCCAGTTAGCGTCACTTGGGGAGCTTTGAAAACTCCCGATGTCTAGGCCACAGATCAGGCCACCTAAGTCAGAATCTCCGGGGCTGTGCCCCAGGCATTAATTTTTTTTTCAAAGCTAACCAGTTGATTCAATGTGCAATTCAATTTTTTACCACTGTGTTGGAGACTCTAGTCTACGTTCTAATTTCTTTTGTAAATTTAGTAGTGGTATTATTTGCAAGGAATAACTGAGGCCTTAGATGATCTCACTGTGATTAAATGACTTAATTGGTATGAACATTAAAACACTCAACTCCACAACTTCTGCTTCACTTGCCTTGTGACTTCTGCCATGTAGTACCAAGTATCTGGTATCTTCAGCTAATTCCATTTAGTCAGTTGATGCTAAAGGAAAAAAAGTCCTTTTTTGTGTTTTAGACATAAATGTTAATTCATTCAATAAAATTAAATTTTCTAATGCTATTTGTTTACTCTCAGTAGTAATTTTTGCTCTATTTTTAAAAATTAGCTTTTTTTGAGAATGAATAGCTTCATATGTCCAGGGTAAAATAATTAACACTGTAACTATTTTTCAGTCTCAATATGTCAAATCACGCCTGCTAATGATAGCTTCTGAAGAACTTAAAAAAAAAATCCTTAAAGTTCTCAAGGAATGAATGTGTACATAAAGACAAAAGATAAAAATAGGGGCATTAAAATGTATTAACTATGATTCTCCATTTTAACCCCCAGGCTCTAAATCTTCAAACTCCCGTGTGGTTCATGATATCCAACCTTTGATTTTGCTGATTCAGTTCTGATGTTTTCTTTTCTGAAAGATTTTCAAATTTTTTTATAGGTAGTCTTAGAAACCCTGACCATTACCCCAACATTGAACTTATGTTCTTTATTTTTCTTGCTCTTCCTTTAATGTAGTTCATAGGTTTTAGTCATAGGGTTGTGAATAATTTAATAGATTAGATACATTAAGTATTGCCAGTATCTTGATCCATTCCTTAAATAACTTTGTCTTTTTTTGAGCTGCAATAGTCAAGATTTTAGTAATGTGGGAATTTCTGATAAACAGAAGATTTGGTGGCTATTACAGCCTACAGAGGCACTTCATTTTGTGAAATCATTGTATAACAAGGAAACCATTATGCCTCTGGAAAACTTTCAACTGTGATAATTTGAGAAATATAGAGAATAAAAACCAATTGCCCCAAGAGAAAAAATATAATCACTCATTGGAAGATATTATAATCAGAATTATAAATGTAAAAGCAACTGATAGGTGGTTTTAACAATTTGAAAAAGTATGATGGAATAATGAATTGCTTCTTTCAGAAGAGATGGCAATTATATTGAAGCCCAGAAATTTGATCTATATATTACTAAAGACTATATGAATAAAGGCTTAACTAGGTTACTTGGAAATGTACAGTAAAAATCATAATTAGTTCAAGGATTATATATGTACACCTTATGTCTATACCTTATGTCTGGAAGAAATAAATTTGTAGAAAAAGTATAAGAAATTAACATTGTATTTTAATCTGTTTTAGAGAAGTAATGATGCTTATTTAAAGCTTGAGTGAAAGCTTTTTTAGATCTTTAAATTGATCGTGATTTAATGTTGTTTGCCTACTTTAACTTACAGATGGATCTGTAGTAGCCAGGCCCCCCTGTGTCTAATTTGAAGTACTCTCATTTGGCTTTGAATGGTTTAAGTCTTATTTTCTTGTCATCCACTTTTTGAATTTAATTACACGTTTTAGGGGTGTGTGTGAGTGTGTATTACATTTTCTCCCACTAGATTATAAATTGCTTGAATGACTATGCACTTGCATTTATCTTCCTCTCTGTTCCTAGCACAATGCTTTGCACATAGTTGGCACTAATTAAGTGCTTTTAAAACACAGTGAATTAATTTTTATATATAATATGGCGGTTCATCATGACATTTGTAATTACCTACCTAATTGCTGAGCTGAAACACAGGGGGTCTGTTTTAAATCCTACATAACAAAACATTGGCAGGATAAAAGAAGGAAAAGAAGAAACCATTCAAATACTTACTCTGTAGTCACTTGATGTCACATAAAATATAGGGAGGAAGGCCAACCAGATGATGCATGTGGTGTACATGGTAAACCCAATGAACTTGGCTTCATTGAAATTTTCTGGGCACTTCCGCGTTTTGAAGGCATACACAGTGCATAAGATCACCAGGACCACATCGTAGGTAAGTGAGATCAACATGCTGGAATCTTTGACATTGCATTTTAAGGTGACTATTTCCCGCTTCTCTGAAAGGGTGTACCGCCTGGTGCCTGGAACCTCTAGGATGAGCCACACAGACACCACCACAATTTGCACCAGTATCAGACCCAGGCAGATGAAAACCTGAGAACTTGGGCTGATGAATTTTGGCCTCTGAGCGCCATTCTTTACCCCATTGAAGATGCGGGCAATGCAGTTTGTTTTGGTCAGCAGGGCTGAGTAACAGATAGCAAAGGAGGTCCCCAGTCCTAGTCGGCGCAATGTGCATATGACTGGTGACGGCTTGGCAATGAAGAAGAATGTCATGCAATAGGACAGGCCAACCCCAAACAACAAGATATAGCAGAGCTCCCGACCTGATGCTTTGACCAAGGGTGTATTGTTGTGCTTGATAAAAACAGTCACAACCATGCATGTACATGCGAAACCCAGGCAGGCAATGGTGACAGGACCAATGGCCCAGGCATCTTCCCACTTGATGTAGTCTTCAGGGAGGTCAAAGCATCCAGATAGGTCTGCAGTGGGCCATTGACCAAGGCCGCAATCCATACAGGTAAACTCATCAGCCAGGTATTCGTAGGGCTCGCAGGGGATGCAGATCCAGCAGCAGACATCCCCTGGTTGCATATTCTTCATTTCATTGGGGGCACAGGGGTCACTGCACTGGGAAGTGGGGATTGAGTTCTGGGACCAGTGGATCAAGTCGACATCTAGCCATAAGGTCTCTGCCCAGTGACCAACCTTCAAGTAGGAATACTTGCCACCCACATACTGGAAATTAAACACGTTGTATCGTCCCATTCCATCTCCAAAAGTGTCAAACTTGACAATGCTATCTGCACCTTTATTTGGGTTGAATGGAGCTGTGAATGTAAAGTGAAAGAAAGGGAAAAAAAGAACATTGTTTATGTGGCTTAGGTGTGATCAGTCAATTACTTTATGTCATACACTTAGCAAAACTGAAATAACAGGGAATAGGGATTCCAAGGCCAAAATAATTTATCAATTACCATTGAAGTTACACATTAAAAATGACTAGAGTACTTGTGTATTCATAAATTAATTCACTTAACATTCCTGAGTGTCTCCTGGGTGCCAAGTGCCAGTGACAATTATGAGCACAATACAATGCCTGCCTTCAAAGGAGCTTCTAATGTAACAGCAACTGGCGAGTATGTGGTCATAGTCTATGTGGTATGAAAATGTTCATCTCTTGAAAGATTTCACAATAGGAATTGGATAAAAATATCTATCTCATCCTTATATTTACATATAGCTACCTTAATATTTTCATAAAAATACACAATAGAATTTCTCTTCTTCAAAATGAGAAAAAAAATGTCATGATAAATGTGTGGTATGCTTCTTTTAAACAGTTCAGATGATTCAGCAGGGGGAAAAAAATGAAAACCCACCCATAATTGTTCAACTCTAATATGTTCATGTTTTAGAGAACATTCATTCTGACTACATATATGTATGTGTCTATGTATAGCATGCTCCTATCCAGATAAACACAAAACCTGGATATTGTTAAGGCACCAACAGTAGGAAGAACGTAGGTAACTATGCTTTAAAGTTTGTTCCTAATGATAAAGGGTCAGTCATCTTCAGCCCAATGAGCTGCCCTCAACCCTGTCCCTTTCTTATAGCTCTCTATGAGCTCCTAAGCAGCAGCTCTCTAAGCATCTATATTTCTTCTTATAGTTGATGCTCATCATGTCTTTCTTGCCAATGTCAGCTGCCACTCTGATCACCAATTTTTATTCCTCCTGCTCTTGGTCTACTGTGTACCTCCTGTTTCACACTGCCAAACTTTACTCTTTCCTTAGATGTACAAGAATGGTGCCTATGTCTACAAGATGCCCAGACAAACTCTATTAGTCAGAATAGACTTGTCTGTATCGATAAATAAACCCCAAATTGTTTATCTTGCCCTCATGCAGCAGTCTAAGGTCTTGGTGTGTGTCCCTCCTCCACACAGTGATTCAGGAACCCAGGTTCCTTACATCTTGAAGCTGTACCAATTCCTAGAGCCTCTTCCTCATCAGTGCCCATCCAGTACAAGAAGAAAGGGAGTGTGAAGCAGGTATACCTATTGCTTAAAAGTGTAACCCTGAAAGTGACACATGTTTTCATTCACATTTATTGATTAGAAATTAGTTACAGGACCACACCAAGTTCAAGAGAGCCTTGGGAATGTGGTTTAGCTAATGTGCCCAACTACAATCCAGTGGAATAAGAATGTTGAATTCCGAGGACACTGTGATCGATCTCTTACTCTGTGGGTATTTCCTGTCTTTCTTGCCTCCTGCCTGAGCTTTGTTCCACCATTTCTGGAGCTCATGTTGTTTCACCCAGTAGGAAACATCTTACTATTCTTGGGTCTAGTTATTTTATGGAGGAAAAGTGTCCCTCAGTGAGTTACTTGGGTCCTTGAGGAAATAAAACTTCACATTTTACCAAATAGACTTCCCTTGCTTAAGACACATAGGTGCCCCTACATTGCTGGGTTGGGTGGTTTACAGTAACATTCCATACCACATATAAAATCCATTACAAATGTAGTTATGCCAAATTTATTCCTTACTTATTATGATTTTTTTCTCTTAATGATCTTGTATCTCACCTGCCATTTCACTTTACTAACCTCTATCTAGCTTTCCGCCACATTCGCCAAACCCATCACATATGTCTGCATGCGTCTGTACTCCAGCTGTGGATTGGCTTCGACTTTCCAGTGAGACCGAGTGATGTAGCTGGATGAGTGCATAGTTTTGGATTTAGATGAACTATATGTGATTCTCATCTCTGCCTTTTAATAGTCACCTATCTTTAGGCAAATTAACCTTTCTGACTCCGTTCCTTAATCTGCATATTATAAGTGAAAATTATAAGGTAATATAAAAATACTAAATAGGTTGAACATTTTCTACTGATTAATAACACTTGCCAAATATTAAATAGCATGATATTCAGCTCTCTATGTTATTTGTTGTTTCTCTTGCTCTCTTTCCACAGCATTATGATCTCTTTGCAACTACTACAGCTTTTTGCTATGCTTTAATATCTGTTAGGACAAGTGAACATAAGAGTTGAAGCATTATTACTGTAGTTTCAGGAGTAGAAATCAATTTCAGAAATCTTATGTCACATAATAAATTTGTTTAGTCTATGATTAGAAAAATTGCATTAAGAATTTTAGGGACTCCTTTCATATGTTATAAAAATGTAAGTAAAATGTTGAATATTTTAACCCATTTTACATCAAGTATAAGAATTTCAGATGTGTGATTAATTTTTTACTCTTTGCAACCAATCTCCACCAATGTTCCGTTGATATTATTGAATTTTCAGGAAAATATTTGTTAAAGGAATATGTTTTACACTTTTTATTTAAACATTTCACTATTGTCACAAACATGAATGCAGTTTTTTGAAAGTAATATATTTAACAGGTGAGAAAACTGATTGTTTTGTGTGTTCTGAGCTGGAGAGGGATATTGATAAGATTGTTGGCATGTGAGCTAATGACATAAGTACTACAGATGTAAAACGTTCTTTTTACAAATCTTTTTCGGAAATCATCTAATATCATCAACTGAATATTGGGGAGACTGTTACCTAGTTGAGGATAACAAAATTAATAACACAACTGAGGTTTTTACACTTGATGCAAAATGTGTTAAAATATTAAACATTTTACTTATTTGTAACATATAAAAGGAGTTCCCAAATTCTTAATGCAGTTTTGTAAACATAGAATACAAAAACTTAGTTTGATATAACAAAAGAATTCTGAAATTAATTCCTACTCCTGAAAATATAATAATATTTCAATTCTCATTTTTTCTTAATTGTTTGAAAATGTTGAGCATTAACATATTTTTTAAAGATGCTAAGTAAAGCACTTTAGCTCTGGCTTTTACATAATGTTGCCTCTATTTTTCATGAGGTTATTTTAAAATAGAATATATTTAGACTTTTCATCAGTTTTTTTCCTCCCTACCTTTTTATTTTGAAAAATTTCAAATCTACAGAAATGATGAAAGAGAAGTATAATGGATATAATAGCATTGGAATCACTTAGAATTAACTAATTGTTAACATTTTCTCACATTTGCCTTTTTTCTTTTTTTCTGTTTTGTTAAAATATTGATATTAAATATTTGCTGTTAAAAAGTATAAAAATATGGAGTATCAATATTGATATAGAACAAGAGTTGGAAAAGCATGGCCTGTGGGCCAAATTATTCCTGTTGCCTATTTTTTAAATAAAGCTTTATTGGCACACAGCCTTACTTATTTGTTAACATACTAACTATGGCTGCTTTTCCACTAAAACAGTAGAGCTGAGTAGTTGCACTAGAGGTTGTATGGCTTTAAAATATTTACTGTATAATGCATTTCATAAAAATTTGCACATTCCTAAAATAGAGCCAAGGGAACTCATACACAGCAATTTGGGGCACACAATTTGGTATTAAACTTAAATATTTGCATATTTATGAGCCAGAAATCACATTCTTATACATGTACCCTAGAGAAATTTTTGCACATATGTGCCAAAAACATGTGGATGAATGTTATTAGTACTGTTTATAAGGGGAAAAACTAGAAACAACTTCAATTTCCAACAGCACTCAAAAATTATTTTGTGGATTATTCACTATCTTATACTATTGTGAAATTAAACTAACAACAGTTACCGGAAAGAAGATGAATGTGTTTTAGAAACAATATTGTGTGAAAAGACTGTATGATCCTACTTTTATAAAGTTCAAAGATGAACAAAAACCAAACATATTATTTGAGAATGCATATAATTTATATATACAAATTAAAAAAATAGTTTATATATACAAATTATAATCAGAAAGAAAACATTTCAATGGCATCTAGAGCAATAAAAAATCAGGATACATTTAACAAAATATGTGAAAGACCTATATGAAGACTAATGAAAGACCAAAAAAAAAAGCTAGAATAAATGAAAAGACATACCATGTTACTGAATAGGATTCAATTCTCTCTTAGTTGATTTTAATAATAACAATACATAAATATTAAATTTCAATAAAAATACCAACTTAAAAAAACCAAAAACTAAACGAGTCGATCTGAAAGTTTATATGGAAATATAAATCAGTAAGAGTGTTCAGGAAAAAGAAAAGAAATGAGGGATCACTAGCACTACCAGATATTAATACATATTACAAATCCTCAATCATTAAAAGAGTGTGATACTCAGCAATCCTGAGAAATAAGAATGAATTGGGAGTTATCATGCTACCCAACATGCTGCAGGGCTATAGTAATCAAAACAGACATATAGATCAATGGAACAGAGTAGAGAGCCCAGAAATAAATCCATGCCTATACGGTCATTTAATCTATGACAAAGGAAGCAAGAATTTACATTGGGATAAACACAGCCTATATAATAAATGGTGCTGAGAAAACTAGACAGGTACATACAAAAAAAATGAAACTGGACCACCTTTTTACACCATATACAAGAATTAACTCAAAATGGATTAAAGACTTAAATGTAAGACCCGAAACCATAAAACTCCTAGAAGAAAATATAGGAAGTAAATTTGCAGCCATTGCCATTAGTAATATTTTCACTGATGTATCCCCTTGGGCAAGGGAAGCAAAAGAAAAAATAAACATACAGGACTACATCAAACTAAAAAAGATTTTTCACAGTGAAGGAAACCATCAACAACAAAAAGAGTCATCCTACTCAACTGGAGAAGATATTTGCCAATGACATGTGATAAGGAGTTAATATGCAATTTATATAAAAAAACAACTCATACCACTCAATATAAAAAACCGAACAAGCCAATCAAAAAATGGGCAGAGGACATTTCTCTAAAGAGGACATACAGGTGGCCAATAAACATATGAAAAAATGCTCAACATCACTAATCATCAGAGAAATGGAAATAAAAACCACAATGAGATACCACCTCACTCCTGTCAGAATGGCTATCATCAATAAATCCACAAACAACAAGTGTTGGCGAGGATGTGGAGAAAAGGGAACCCTCATGCACTGTTGGTGAGATTGCAAATTGATACAGCCACTATGCAAAACACTATGGAGGTTCCTCAAAAAATTAAAAATAGAACTAACTTATGACCCAGCAATGCCACTCCTGGGTATTTATCCAAAGAAATCGAAAACACTAATTCAGAAAGATGTATGCACCCCTATGTTTTTTGCAGCACTATTCACAATAGCCAAGATATGGAAGCAACCAAAATGCCCATCAATAGACCATTGGATACAGAAACTGTGGTATATTTATACAATGGAGTATTACTCTGCTATAAAAAAGAATGAAATCTTACCATTTACAACAACATGGATGGACCTAGAGGGTATTATGCTAAGTGAATTAAGTCAGACTGAGAAAGGCAAATACCATATTATCTCACTTATATGTGGAATCTAAAGAACAGAATAAATGAGCCAACAAAACAGAAATAGAGGGACAGAGCACAGAGAAAAAGCTGATGGTTGTTAGATGGGAAGGGGTGCTGGGGGATGGGGCAGAATGTGAAGGGATTAGGAAGTACAAGTTATAGTCACAAAATAGTCACAGGGATGTGAAATACAATATGGGGAATATAATCAGTAATGTTGTAAAGATCATGTAGTGTGCCAGCTGGGTACTAGACTTAGCAGGGGGATCACTTCATGGATGGTGTAGATGCCTGTCCAGGTGTGCAGCACAGTGGACAGGCATCTACACGTGTCATCCATGAAGTGATCCCTCTGTTAAGCCCAGTGCCCATCTGGCACCCTACAACACACACACACACACACACACACACACACACACACACACACTGTGCCAAAAAAATGTATACACATTTTTAAGAAAGGAAAAAATTGTATTAATTTTAATACTCAATATACACCAATAACAAAAGATGAATACAAGTCTGGTTTGACTTCTGCAATTACAAGAGGTGCTCAGAGTGGTTACCATCAACATCCAGACATATCTGATTACAGTGAACTATTGCTTGAGCACAGATAACATCTCCTAAAATGTGTATACTTTTTTTGGCATCCCCAGTTGTGTGCATATATATATATATATATATATATATATATATATATATATATATAAAACACAAATGGTGCTGGGACAACTGTGTGTGTGTGTGTGTGTGTGTGTGTGAGATGGATGTAAAGTACAGCATAGGGAATAGAGTCAATGATATTGTAACAGCTATATATGATGTCAGAGGGGTAGTAGACTTGTGGAGGTTATCACTTTGTGAGGGGTGTAAATGTCTAATCATTATGTTGTTTTGTATACCTGAAACTAATAATAATAATAATAATAATAATAATAATAATAATAATAGTGTGATGCTGACTCCTGAATACATGCAAAAACCAATGGAGTTGTATGAAATATCCATAAATAGACTCAATACATGCTAGAATTTTGCACATGATAAAGGTGGCATCTTAAACAATGAAGAAAGATATTCAATAAATGATGTCAGACAACTGTTTTTTAGTTAACTGGATTTAAATTTTATAACTTATACCCAAATAAATTCTAAAAGGATAAAAGTTTTATATGTGAAAAATAAAACCATACAGTTGTACAAATTTTTAAAAAAGGATGAATTACTTCAATATTGGAGTTGAGGAAGTCCTTTCTTTTTAATTAATACTGAAAATACAGAAACTATAAAACAAAAAATTAAATCTAATTATATGAAATTAACAAAATCTGAATAATAACCAATATAAGTATGACAGGAGCACAAATTACCAGCTAGGAAATAATATTTATAACTGATACTATAGATAATAGGTTTATTTATAATATATAGAAGATTCTAATAAACCAATGAAAAAATGATCAAAGAATATGAACAGGGATTTTACTAAAAGGGAAAACAAATAGTCCTGAAAAACAGGAAAATATATTCAACATCAGTTAAAGTAAAGAAAAATGCAGGGCCGGCTGAGTGGTGCGTTGGCTAAGAGCTGGCTTGGGATGCCAGAGGGCCCTGGTTTGGATCCCACATATGAGGGCCAGTGACCCTGCTCTCTACAGCTAAGATGCTGAACAACAGCTCGACCTGGAGCTGGGCTGCCAGTGAGTCGACGTTGCCATGGGCCACCATGTATAGCCAGCAGCCAGCGTGAGCGGCCAGCAGCAGCTGTGAGCGGCCGTCTAGAAGCCGGTGACTGACCTGCCTCGCCCGGGAAGAGCGCAATGATGGTGCCAACTTGGGCCAGTGAAGCAACGTCCTCCACAACTAGACTGAAGAACAAAACGACAGCAACTTGTCTATTCCCCTTCCCCTCCCTAATTCCCCAATAAAATCTTTAAAAAAAAAAAAAGAAAAATGCGAATTGTTATAGGTAGAATAATAGTTCCTTTAAAGATGTCCTCTAGAAGCTTGAAAAGGAAGAAAAAAAGAAAGAAAAAGAGAAAAATGGATCCTCACCTAAAGCCTTCAGAAAGGAATTCAGTCCTGCTGACATCTTAATTTTTAGTTAGTGTGATCCATTTTGGATCCATTTGGATCTAATCTCCAGAACTGTTAGATAATAAATTTATGTTGATTTAAGTGAATAAGTTTGTGATAATTTGTTACAAAGGCAATAGAAAACTAATACAAAAAGTAAAACTCTTTTGCATTTGTACATGTATTTTGTTAATGAGGTTCTAGTGAAGCAAGAACTCCCTTACACTGGTGGGTAGGTAAACTGGTACACTTCCAGTGGAGGGTGACTTGGCAACATTTTTCAAAATTATAAATGCATGAAACTTTTGACTTGTAACCTGTGGAATGTATCCTACAAATATAGTTGCACATGTGTGAAATGATGTTTTGACCACGTTATTGCAGCATTGTTGATGACACACAAAAAAATAGGAAATGACCTTTAATGAATAAAATGGATTACTAACAGCTATGAAAAAATGAGGAAGCATTCTATATGCCACATATTATGGAGCTATGAAAAAAATCTAGCACATTGTTATCTGTAAAAAAGCAAGGTGTAATAAAGTAAACTTAATATAACATTTAGTATGTTATCTTTTATGTAACTAGGGAAAATAGAATCTATTCTTTCTTCTTTTATGTGCATAAAGGAACTCTGGAAGAATACTCAAGAATAGCGGTTACTAATGGGCAAGAGATGGGAAATGAAAAGATGATTGATGAAAATGGGAGGGAAATTTTTACTGAATTCTTTTATATACTTCTTGCATTTTGAAGCATATTACCTATTGAAAACATAACAAAAAAGGGAAAACATAATTCAACAATTAAGAATTATCAGACATTTAAGTAAACTTCTAACCTGAAAGAGAGAGACTGAAACAACCAGAAAAAAGAAACTTGGAGTAAACAGAGATAATGCAAGGAGCAAATGACAAAAGCTTTGAAACAATTATGTGCTCAGAGAGATAAGATGTTGTATCTATAAGATAGGTAAGGTATAGTCTTAAGAAGAAACATTGGGGAACAAGGCTGAGCTTTTGGAAATGAAATAGGAGAAATACAAATTCAATATAAGGGTTGAAAGAGAAACTTGAGAAATCTCCCAAAGTTTAACAAAAATACTGGGGTGGAAAGTAGAAAATAAAAAAGGAAAATTAGAGACTATTCTGTGAAATTTCAACATTCAATCAACAGTTCCAAAGAAAGAAAGAGAAAATAGAGGGAGGACATTATCAAGAGTCAAACTGAATCACTCTGGAGAATAGACTTGACCTAAGAAAGGGTGAAGCAAGAGACTGTTGTTCTTTCCTATAAGCTTATGAATTCATGTAAAAATTATGTACATGTATTATTTTGATAAAAATAAATTATAAAGTTAAAAAAGTGTAAAGAATAATTGAGCAAGGTCAGGCAACACAATTTACAAAGTAACTTCTGAAAATGATACTGCAGCAAATATAATCAGAGCTTGATCAGTGGGTGGTGAACACATATTACTTTTGGTAGAATTTTGTTTTTTAATATAAATTTACCTTTTACTAAATTTGTTTTGTTAAATATGTAATAAAGTATGGTACAGTGTCTAAAGCATTTAAATACATATAACATATTAAAGTAGTACTTCAAATAAGTGCATTAAAAATTCTAAATAAAAATCCATTGTCAGCAGAAGTGCCCTGATCTTCAGTTTGGAGTAAAGTGTTGTTGTGATTATACTAGAATGAGAAAGAATGAAAGGAGAACCTATAAGAAAAAGGTAAACTATGTCTGTCAAATATTCCACATGGGAGAATAATTCTGTTTCTGAATGGCTATTCCAAAAATGACTGGCCTAGGTAGTGAAGAGGAGGGTAAGAAAACCAAACTCTTTCTCAAGAGCTGCTGGAGTGACTTCAATTGACAGAGAAACTTGAAGCCCTTAGGGGATTGATCCTGTCACCTTCCTGATGTACTTAGGGTTGCCTCTAAGTCAAATGACTCACCTGGGAAGTAGTTCGAGTCTAGTGAACCATCACCATGGTTCTCTGTTGATCAGTTGAATAATTCTTTAGAATGAGGAAACGCTGGGGACTTTCCTATTTCTCAAGTTGAATTTCACCAAAGGAGTAAACATCATTTGAAATGGAAAAACAAACCACCTTTTGTTGTTGCGACAGCTTGAAAAACCCAAACTAAAGGTTGATAAAAGAATTGGAAAGATGGTGGAATTTTTTTTTGAAAAGACTTACAAACCTCAAAATCTAGTTTCAAGTCCCTTACTATGAGGCAAGACAAGTAGCCTAGGAATATGACAGCCCCCTCCAGGGTACAATGTGAGGCACCTCACTGGTTACACAAGTGACAAATGACTGTATCCAGCACCTGCAGCTGGAGAAAAATAAGAACCAGTTTCATCCAGCAAAGCCAATCCTGAGGACCTGATCTTTAGCTTATTATAATGTTATTTGCATTGACAGTTCAGGAGGAACCAAATAAGGAAGAAAAAGCAGGAAACAGAGGGTCCTGCCCCTGGGGAGAAGATGAATGAACCACTTCATTGGGATGGCACCAATTCCTGACTTGGTAGGGATAAATGATCCTGATTGTTACTTCTTCAGTGCAATTTGTTTTCTGAGTTCACTCACACTTTCCTCTCAAGTGTGCACTTCCATTTTCAATAAATCTCTTTCGCTTTCCTGCATGTGTCTCGCTCTTGAATTCTTTCCTGTGTGGAAACAAGAACCTGGTCACCACTGCTCTGGGTTGAGTCCTGCCTTGGACATCCCCGTGAGCCTCTAGGGACAACTACTCTAGTTCCTCAAAACCAGTTCCTTACTTTTCAGAAGGAGCCTGATGTAGCCTCAAGTCAGGAGAATGATTTCTCAATTTAGCTCATTATCCAATTAGTTCTGACCCCAGTTTGGATCGAATTTATTTGAAAAGCTTAGTAGCAGATAAGCAGTCCTCCCAGGGCCCACTTGATAGAGATGAGGTGAGTCAGTGCCTTACAGATATCACAGGTCGGTGGCAGGAGGGAATAAAATCAGCTCTATATTTTTTTCCTCTCAGACGAAGTCCAATTAAGGTGAGACAATAATGTGACTCAATATCACTGTCACTGCCTGGGTTCACGTTCATAAATACTAATGAAGATTGCAAAAGCTACTAATAGCAACGTGGCTCCAATTTTACAGCGTTTCACAACCAGGACCTAGCTGAGATTTCTGTGAACTAATTTGACGAATTGGAATAAAGACATAGGTAGATGAGACAGAAAATGGCATCTCCATTGAAAGACCTGTTAGAGGTCAAGAGGTAAAGCCATCAAATGCCTTAGGCTACAGCAAACAGAATCTTACAAACACCAATCAGCTGGGAGTAGGAAAGAATGAATCCTTGGCTATCAGTAAGTAATTCACCTGCCAATTAGAAACACAATTGCTGATGCATTTCCACGGTTATGTACCAACAGAGGGTAGCTGCTGGGGCAAAGGAACACCTAGATGTCTTAGACGCTCAACCTCACCTCTGAAAAATGCTCTGTAAGTACTGAAGGCTCACAGTGAACGTAGGTGTTTGAGAAAAGTTATTGAAAGATTGCTTTTTTTAATGGTGTGTGATGACTTTTGAAAAGAACTCTCTTCAGTTCTGAAAAGGTAGCATGGCTAATGCTTTTAATGCTTCATTATACATTTCACTTCATTATACGTTTTATTGTTTAGGTTCTACATATTATTGCTGAAATTTTCAGCCCTCAAAGCCACTCAGAAAGGAACACTGAGAATGAAGAATATGGAGGCACAGACAAAATAGCAGTGGGTGAAAACTAGTGAGCTTTTGATCCCCCCACCCCCAATCCAGGGGTCAGACTCAGGGCCCATCTTTGCTTCCATTATTAACTTAGCTGGAAGTCTCATGTTAGCCTCTGAATCTTTGGTTAGGGACCGTCTTTAATATGAGCTAATACTACTGTCACATCTCTATCTACCCTCTCTTCCCCAACTCCTGCTCTCCCTGTTACAAAATCTACTGCTTTGCTCACAATCCCTTGGATAAATGTTTAGATTTTAAAAAACTTTTAATTGAAATATACAACTAAAGGGTAAAAAGTAAGTGAATTATCACAAAGTGAACATACCCATGCAATATTATGGATGTTAAGAAATGGAACATTACCCGTCCCCTTGTTCCAGTCCCTACCTCCCCTTCTGTCCTCCCCAAAGGTAGCCACCATTATACCTTTTAGTACCATGAACTAGTTTGGCCTGATAGTAAACCTTACATTAATGTAATTATAACGCATGTACTATTTTCTATTAACATATTTTGCTCAAAATTAAGTTTGGTAAGATTTATTCCAGGTAGTGATGAAAAACTACAGCTGGTTCATTTTTACTGGTGCATAGAATTTTATGATATGGATGTGCCACAATTTTTTTCACCATATTTCTGTTATGGACATTTCTCTTTTTTTTTTTTTCCTTTAAATCTGTAGCCTAGGTGAATAATGCCCTTGTCTTTCACTGAGTTATCCCAGAAGCAAACTCAAGACATACTTGTAGATTTGAGTTCAAGAAGTTGACTTGGGAGTTTATAGGGGAGTGGAGAAGTAAGATATAGACAGGAGAAAGGTATCTGTGAGCGCACGCACGTCTCATTCTCACTCGGGTCTTTTGGGAGATGGTATAGAATGGGAGTTGGGACATAATATCCAGCTTACTCACCAGCTTGGATGGGGCAACTCCTATTTGTCATTGGCTGATGGCTGCTCCAGGGGTGGTGACATTACCGCATTTTTGACCTGCTCTAGGTACAGGCAGAGCATGCTCCTGTGGCCAGAGAAAGCTCCCAGGCAGTCATAGATGCTTATGTTAAGAAGTGATTGGCATGATGAGAAGAGTGAGTGCTAAGGAGACTTGGGTGAGGCACTGAGAGCATCTCTTACCTGCAGCCATGACTTTTCCTATGCATGGATGCATTTTTGGTGTGTACGGGTGTATGTAGTATGTATATATACACAGTAGTGAAACTGCTGTGTGTGTGAGTTCTAATTGCTTCACTACTTTCATGTTGCTGCTTTTGAATTTAGACATTCTGTAGGAAATACAGTATTTTGAATATGTGCTATTAGGCTACCAGCTCTTCCTCTGGGCTGACAGTGTCCCATACATTTAACTTTAAGGAAACTGACTATAACATATGGGAAAAGTATCCACTGTATGTCCATCTCTTTACTAGATCCTAAGCCTCTTTAGTCTTAGGACAATGTCTCATTCACCTTTGTACTCTCATCATCAAAGGCAGTGCTGAGCACATAGTAAGCTTCTCTAATTGTTTTCTAAAGTGATTATTACACTTCATAGGCTGAATAGCATCATCTCAGAAATTTAAAAAACATGCCAGTAACAGCCATACCAGAGACCAATTAAATATCCATCTTAGGAAATGGGCCTTTGCACTTGTATTTTGATAGTTTACTATATACTATATAGCCCAGGTTAAAAACTACTGGTTCCCAGCCAGGGGTGATTTTGCTCCCCAGAAAACATTTGACAATATCTGGAGACATTTTTGGTTGTCATGGCTTAGGGTGGGGGCTACCATTGGCATCTAGTGCACAAGAACTTACCCTCACAACAAACAATTATATCCAGCCCAAAATGTCAATAGTGCCAAGACTGAGAAAACCTGGTCTAGGATAATAAATGTTTGGATTTCTAGAAATATTTTGATAATCTCAAGCCTCTTTATAAATTTAAAACACCCATGCCACATAAATTCTTTATGGTGTTATCATATTGAGGTTACTATTAGCTGGTCTTTTTTCTCCCTACAGTCATTTTTCAGCTTACATACTCCCTTCAACATTCTCCTGCAAAGCTCTCATCTTTTCACATTCATCAACAGCTTTACTGAACCCTGTTCCCACTTTACCTCCACCTGTACCACAGACCCCATTTTATACAGCTCTCCACAGTTTTCCTTTTATTCCTTTTTGAAAAATCAGTCAACTCAGCTGGATGTCTCCTCATTGTCAATCACCTTCTAGGAAAGAAACAGTTTCTTGTGTGTAGCGGGAGTAGGTGTCATGTCTTACAGTCATCTATCGGTATCTGCAGGGGATTGGTTCCGGGACCCCCACGGATACCAATATCCGAAGACGCTCAAGTTCCTTATATGAAATGGCATATCATTTGCATATAACATACACTTGCACAGAGGCTACAACAAGGTACACCTACACATCACTTCATTCATGTGGACTCAGTGTAGCGCTCGGCATGTGGCAAATTCAAGTTTTGGTTTTTGGAACTTTCTGGCATTTTTTTTTTTCCTGAATATTTTCAATCTGAGGTTAGTCGAATCCAAGACGTGAAATGCATGAATACAGAGGCCTGGCTGTATACTCTTTTAGAGCAGATTCACAGCACGAAGAGCTGTTAGTGGGGAGCATTAAGCAGGGTCTCCAGGAATTTCTCCTATTTAACGTGATGTCCCCAGCACAAACCTAAGCACCCAAGAACACTGTGACTTTGCACCACTCACCAAAGGTTTTCAATTTTGTGAAAATAAATTGTGAATTCTGAGAACAAATTTAATCTGTCCTCATGTTTTTAAATGTGACTATGTCAAATAGTAAAGCATATATTAAAAAACAGAATAAAAGGTTTTTCTTAAAATAAAGTTGGATATTTAGTACATAGCCATTACTTAAAAAATAGAAGGCATACACTTCCCATTGTTCTGCCCTTAAATCACTTCACTTGCTTTGTTACTGATCTAAATGCTGCAGAAGAGTGAACCGTGAAACGGACATAAGGTGAAAATGGCGAAAATCCCTTTTAGAGTCAGCAGTGCAAACTGTTCAAAAACGCATTTGAAAAATGGTGGCAGAGCTAATGTTCTGAAGAACATAATCACAGTAACAAAAATACTTAATAGAATGGACTTTCCATTTTAAGCAGACAATATACTACTTTATATAAAAAGCAGAAGAGCAGAAATTTTATTCAGCCTCAAAGATGAACTTTCCAAAAATAAACACAGCAGCCTAGCATGTGGTTATGGAAATTTCTATGGGCGAAGCAAATTAATTTCTATTCTCTTGCCTTACGCATGCATGGACGTGCATTTGACTTTCTGTGTAGTTGCATGTATAGAGAATACAAGGGAAAATAAATTACTTTTTCTCCCAGCATGCAGGTTTATTGTTAAGTTGTCATGTTTTCCCTAAGCCACTGCAGTATAGCTTGATCTTCTGTCTGAACCACAAGATTTTAAGGGACCTTGTCAGGTCATCAAGCACATCTGCACATTGTTAAAAATGTTTAAACCCCATCTTCCTGAAAGAGTTTCTTTTCCACTAGAAATAATTAAGGTGACAAAATTCAAAGTAATAGCTTTAAATTTTCTCCTCAATTTGTGCTACAATTTCTATTTTGAATTATTCTAAAAATAAGGGTGCTAAGGGTATCATAAAACTGGTTATTTTGTTCTTAGAAAATATTCCTGGAAATTGATCAACCTCAGAAATCATTTTCGCTCATATGAGCCTTACTTTGACTCTTCCTCCAATTGTGTTAAATTAATAAGGCAGGTAAAATTAACATGGTAATATATCCTTTAAGCATAACAATGATATATAATACATAATCATATAATATATTAATATTTTATTATATAGTATATACTTATATATTATATGTAATATATAATATACTTATATATTATATGTAAGATATAGTATATAAATTATATAACATATATTAATTATAGAATATATATCAGACATTTACATTTATATGATATATAGTATCTTAAATATTTAAGATATTTTATATTATATTAATACATTACACATATTATACTGGGGGTGCTAAAAAAATGTATACGAGTGGACACTTTGGTCAATGTTGCTCAAGCAATAGTTCGCCATAATCAGAAGTGTCTGGACGCTGATGGTAACCACTTTGAGCACCTCTTGTAATTGCAGAAGTCAAACATGACTTGTATTCACCTTTTGTTATCTGTATATATTGAGTATTACAATTTTAATAGTCTTTTCCTTTCTTAAAATGTGTATATATTTTTTGGCACCTTTTGTATATTACCATATCAAATATTATATACTTATATAATATATAATATATAGTTGTTATGCTTAAGGGATATATTAGAGTTTTATCACTAAGTTAATATTACCTCTTATAAAATTATATATATACATATAATTTCCTTGCTTAAATTCTCATATTTTCCGCATGATATTTTTACTGAAAAATCAGGGGATAGGGCATTGTTAACATCCAGGAACTTAATCAAAGTCATCCCTGAAATCAATGGAGAAAATGATGGCATTTGCATATCAGCATCCAAGCAGGTATGTTACAATGAAGTAGGCAGAAGAGCCTTGGGGCTCTTGCATTCCTTTTTCTCTTCCCCTTTTTTTTCTCTGCACACCTTATTCTCAATACCCAAGCTTCTCCAAGCAAATCCAGTTCCTATTGAAGTAGTAGATTATGTTTTGTTCTTTAGATTCCATATATACTTGAAATCATATGTTTATCTTTCTCTGTCTGACTTACTCCACTCAGCACAATACCCTTTAGGTTCATCTATGTTGTCGCAGATGGCAAGGTTTTACTCTTTTAAAAAAATTTTTAAAAGATTTTATTGGGGAATCGAGGAAGGGGAACAGACAAGGTGCTGTCCTTTTGTTCTTCGGTCTAGTTGTGGAGGGCAACGTTTCACTGGCCTGTGTTGGTATAATCAGTCAGTCACCAGCCACTGAGCTCATGGCAGCTCACGGCAGTTCACGAAAGCGCACGCCTGCTGCTGGCCAGCCCCACTGCAGCCTACACCATGGCCGGTGACTTACTGCAGTCCAGCTCCAGGTTGAGCTGTTGTTTACCATCTTAGCTGTAGAGGGTGAAGCATCACTGGCCCTCATGTGGGATCCGAACTGGGGCCCTGCTGCTCAGAGCTGGTGTCCCAAGCCAACTCTTAATCAATGCGCTGCTCGGCTGGCCCAAGGTTTTACTCTTTTTATGGCTGAGTAATATTTGATTGTATATATGTACCACCTCTTCTTTATTCATCCACTAATGGATGCCCAGGTTGCCTTCATATCTTGGCATTATAAATAATGCTGCAATGAACATATGGATGCACATGTCCCTTTGAATTAGTGTTTTATGTTTCTTTGGATAAATACACAGAAGTGAGATTACTGGGTCTTTCTTTGTCTCTTGTTATAGCCTTTGTTTTAATCAGTCTGTGTGTGTCTTCATCTGATGAGTCACTTGCTTGCAGCATATATAAGGGTCTTCTTATCCATTCAGCCACCCTATGTCTTTGGATTTGAGCATTTACTCCATTTACATTTAAAGTAATTGTCAATAGATATGTAGTTATTGCCATTTTATTTTCATATTTTTGTTCTTTTCTTCTTCTTCTTCTTCTTAAAGAAGATCCCTTTACTATCTTAACATTTTTTGTTATACTGGTTTGGCGATAAATTCCTTCAGTTTTTTTGTTTTTGTTTTTGTTTGTTTGTTTGTTTTGTCTGGGAAGCTCTTTATTTCTCCTTTGATTCTAAATGATAGCTTTGCTGGGTAGAGTAACCTTGATTGTATCTTCTTACTTTTTATCACTTTGAATATTTCATGCCAGTCCCTTCTGGCCTGTAAAGTTTCTGTTGAAAAATCAGCTGAAAGTCTTATGAGAGCTCCCTTGTAGGTAACTGCCTTTCTCTTGCTGCTTTTGAGATTCTCTCTTTGTCTTTAAGATTTGGCATTTTAATTATAATGTGTCTAGGTGTGGATCCCTTTGGGTTCATCTTTTTTTGGACTCTCTGTGCTTCCGGACTTGTACATCTATTTCTTTCTCCCAATTATGGAAGTTTTCCATCATTATTTCTTCAGATAGATTTTCGATTCTTTGCTTTCTCTCTTCTCCTTCTGGTACCCCTATGATGTGAATGTTGGTATGATTGATGTTGTCCCAGAGGACCCTTAAACTATCCTCAACTTTTTGAATTCTTTTTGCTTTTTTTTCCTGTTCTGATTGGGTGTTTTCTGCTACCTTATCTTCTAAGTCACTGATTCGATCCTCTGTTCATCTAATCTATTGTTGATCCCTTGTAATATATTCTTCATTTCAGTTATTGTATTCTTTATTTCTGACTGGTTCTTTCTTATGTTTTCTGTCTCCATTTTTTATGTTTATTCTCTCTTTGTTGAAGTTCTCACTGGGATCATTGAGCATTTTTATAACCAGTGTTTTGAACTGTGCATCTGGTAGATTGCTTATCTCCATTTTGTTTAGGTCTTTTTCTGGAGCTTTGTTTTGTTCTTGTGTTTGGGACATGTTTCTTTGTCTCCCCACTTTGGCTGCCTCCCTGTGTTTGTTTCTATGTATTAGGTGGGCTGCTATATCTGCCGGTCTTGGTAGAGTGTCCTTATATGGTAGGTGTCCTGTGGAGCCAAGTGGCACAGTCTCCCTGGTCACCTGAAGTAGGTGCTGCAGGTGTGTCCCTTGTGTGGGTTGTGTGTTCCCTCCTGTTGTAGTTGAGCCTTGGTTGCTGTTTGAATATCAGTGGGAGGGATTGACACTCAGACTGATTGGTTGTGAGGACTGGCCATCACTACAATGGAAGAGCTGTGGTGCAGGGGCTGACCCTATGGAGCAGGATTCATTTTAGTGGGAGATGTTGAAGGGGAAAGATCCTGGAAGTCTGGAAGCATTTGCTTTGGGAAGTTTGTTCTGGTCCGTAGAAGCACAGGCATGCTTTTCCATCCCTGTCCTTTTCTCTCAGAGAACCTATAAAGTGCTTGATAGGAGAGATTTAGTCTTATTATTTGCTACAAACTTGTACCTATCACTACAAAATTTGTGCTGGAAGAA
Source organism: Hipposideros armiger (assembly GCF_001890085.2). Taxonomy (NCBI): domain Eukaryota; kingdom Metazoa; phylum Chordata; class Mammalia; order Chiroptera; family Hipposideridae; genus Hipposideros; species Hipposideros armiger. The sequence continues at coordinate 443,838 of NW_017731910.1, read as the reverse complement.
TGAATGGAGGAACCAGAAGAAGAGTAATAAGATGAGGCAGAAAGCAAAGAACCTCCCTAAACATCAGCTGATAAGTTGATAAAACTCTTATAAACATATAAGGTAATAGTATATGACTATATGGTGCTATAAATATGGCTATAACGCTCTGAAGGAACCTAAGGTTAAAACGTCAAAGCTTTCATCTGAAAACTGAAAAATGTTTGGAAGTAATGTAGATTGTCTGCTTGTATAAGGTACTCAATATATACTCACTGCTGAATTCATTAGGAAAAATCCAATTTCAGGTATTCATTTCTGTTATCTAATAAAAAATGACTTTGAGACAAGGTAACACCTCCTCACCTCTCTACCCAAGCACCAGGACTGATTTCCTGATGGAAGTCAGAGACCACACCCTGTCCCGGGACCAGTGCAGGTCTGGTCTAGTCCAGTCCTGACAAGCCACACTCAGCTATTTCAAGGCAAAATCATTAACTGTTTGAGTTTTGATGACCCAATCATCTTTTCCACATCATTTACATCCTTTCCATATGTTAGGAGCCAGATACCTTCTCCACATCAAAACTTGCCCACAGAAAAGGGTGTGATTATTGGTTACAGAGACTGGAGAGTACGTTTAAATCACTGTGAGAGTTTGCTTAGAGGTTCATAAAAGTCTGCAGTCCCATTGTAGTCAATGAAGGCTTTGTGCTAGCTAACGGAATTCAACATGGCCATCTGGGAATAGATCATTTTGGGAAGGGTGGGAAGAGTACATTCGAGGATAGCAAGGATTCTTTCTCATCTCCAGGTTCACCTGGAATTTGGCAGATGTCATCCTTACATAGCTACCTTCTATTCCCACTTTATTTTCATTTTAGAGTACCTTTTGTGGAGTGTGGAGTGAAAAGGTTTTTTTTTTTGGTTTTGTTTTGTTTTTTACTATTTTCACTCTAGCAAGTGCTTTCCACTTCAGAACTAATGACAGGCAGCTTTGGAAGGAGGTGGAGATGGTTTGTGATTTTAGCATTCATGGGCTACAACGTTATACATTTTGGATCAAATGCCTCTGAGTAACTGCACTGCAGAAATCACGGTTTTGAGGCAAGGCCATTCTCCGGTTGCTGATCACAGCCATTGTGATGTGTTTATGCCCCGCGGCCTGCTGGGCAGCCTGGCATTAGCTTCAACTCAGCTTTTCCACCTCTGATTGTTGCTGCTACGGTGGTCAGTTTTCAATACTTTTCTTCCAACGGTTTCAAAATTGTCCTAGGAGCTTTCTTTTGTTGGATTTAGGGTGTATGATTTTCCTTGAATGTGCTATGTGGTAACTCATTTGAAGCACAAGCAATCAGCAATAACGTTTTTAAGGCAGCAATTGGAATGAAAGTAAAGTCCTTTTTTCAAAGCTTTTGTTCAGAATATATGATTTGAGAAGGAAGAAATTTGCAAAAACTTTGTTGTAGGAATAAAGGGGAAAGGTGAAAAACTCTTAGAAGTACTGCTTCCCACACATGCATAAAGCCAGACAATGACAGCTCTTACTTTCTTTTTTATTTTCATCCTATGAATTCAGCAAATGGCACCAGGCATCTCTGGCTGTGATAATTGCCATGTAAAGCAAAGTGTTCTTTCCGATAGAGTAGTTGGAGCTGCTCCAGTGGGCTAGGCAGGGGTACAATTTATAAGCGGATACATCTTATAACCAGCAAGTCCAAGACAGATGCTTTGGGTCACTGTGTGATGGCTGGGGGGTATCCTAAGATTTCTTTTTTATCCTAAGAGTTCTCATCAGAATTCTGATAAGTGAGATAGCGATTAGGTGCCGGGAAGAGAAACTTATCGGTAGACAGTGTACATCTGCATGCCTAGGAAATAACACCGTGTGCAGCATTGCTGGACCACAACTTCCTCTTTTATTGCTATTGTTGTATTCAGTTTCTGGAATTTTAGGTGACTAAGGCTGGACAGTGAGGCATTTGGCATAGATACACCTTCTTTTATTGAATAATAAATTCTCTTGCTCTAGTCTACTGGATACCTTCTGAACAGTTCCTTCTTGTAGTCACATAAGGAAGAAATCATAAATCACATATTTATGATTACTGCTGCATATATGCCTATTTGAGTAGTGAGTGCCACGTATCCACTTTTGTGCTTTACAGACATTGTCTCATTCAATTTAACCCAATAAAGTGGGTGCTTATTGACAGTTGACAGATGAGGGAAACAAGCATGAAAGAGATCGATCATGCGACTAGTTAATGAAAGTTTCAAAGCCAGACCTAGGTCTGTATGGCTCCAGCACTTGTGTTTTTAATTACGGTCTAGCCTACCCTACTCTGACATTTGGATCCCTCAGTTAATTTGCATATTTGTTCATGGTTCTTCCATAAGCACTAAGAGAGTTCATCTATTATGGTCACTTTCATGTCCTGATGTAATAACCTTGAAGGCAGAAACCATGTCTTATTTATCTTTAATATTTAGCACAGTAAGAGGCACATAGTAAGCATTTCCATAATTACTCATTGAATGAATGAAACGCAGGGCTGGTCCTTCAGAAAAAATAAATGAACACATTCACAGTGTGATTTGAGGATTTCTATAAATGGTTCATTTGAGAAGAAATTCATTTTTCTGCTGTCACCACAGAGTGATCCAGACAAGAAGGCATGCCCTGGTTTTTGATTTGAGATAATGTCTAAGGAGATAGGCCTAGGGTGTGTGCATGTGTGCGCGTGTGCGTGTGTGTGTGTGTGTGTGTGTGTGTGTGTAGTCTGTGGTTTACTTCAGTAGGTTTAAATTCTCTTTCTGGCTCTAGGCTGCATATTAGATATTAATAGTTGCTTTTGTGATAAAAGTGTTGACTGGATAGATTTACTGTTATTGCTGTGAGCATCTGATTTATTAATAACTTTTGAGGCCATATTTGTGAGTTTTAATTGAGAGCAATTAGAAAGGGTCTACCTTTTTAATTAGGCTGAAAGGAGAGGTTTAGAAGTCCCTAAATTCTCCCCATATTGCAATGTCATTAGGTGAGTTCCATTACTATTCCATTTACTAACATATCTCAGAAAGACCACATTTATGTGCTTCCAGAGAAGGAGATTTTTCAGCCTAGTAAATGATTTCCCAGAATTTAGGGGACTACTACTCCCCCTTCTGCACCCCTGACAATCCATTCTCCACAGTGCCGCAGGAACAACTTTCTAAAACCACACTTGCCAGGTCACCATTTTGATCAAAACCTTTCAAAGGGTTTTTGCCTTCTTGGATGTCTTTGACAATGTGATTCTTTTACCTGTCTAACAAAATCTTAACTGTTCCCTCCTGCTCCTCCCTTCTCCCCAACACTTGTCCCCAGGCCATCCTTCTTAAGTTTTATGCTCCATGAATACTGAACAATTTTTCACACCCTGAAAGTTCCCAGTTTTTGCCTCTGTTCCTTGGCATATGTAATTTCCTTTGCCTGAGTCCCTCTTTACTTTATTAATTCTTATTTATGTCTCAAGACATGCATTATTTTTTGCTGAGCCCCTAAAATGATAAGTGACACTTCTTTGTATTCCTATAGTATTTGATTCTAATCTCAATTCTTTCATTTATTTATCTAGCACCTAGTAAATGCTAAGGCTAAAACTGTGAACAAGATGCCTATGATTCTTGCCTCCATAGAGATTATCCTAATGGGCTATAAACAAATAAACAAAAAATATAACTTCAAATTGTAATAAGTGCTGTGACAAAAAGTAAAACAAGGTAATGGTATACAGAATGACAAGTCATGGTAGTTGGGAGTGTTCTGCAGACAGGGTGACTAAGGAAGGCTTCTTTACTTGACCTGAGCTTAAAGATAAGAAGGAGTCGGCCATTCAAGGCTCTGGGGAGAAGAATATTCTAGACGGAAGACTATCAAGATAAGAGTGGCAAGCTGGGAACTGGATCCTATAGGGTCTTATAGATGCTGCTAATGTGTTTAGATTTCATTCTATCATAAATGAAAAGTATTCTCAGGATACGTTATTATGATTCGATTTATATTTTTAACAACTCGCTCTGGTTGTTATGTGGAGAATGAACTCTAAGAGCTCAAGAATAGAGCAAGGAAAACAATTCAGACGGTGTTTCAGGAATCGAAGCAAGACATGAAGATGGGCGGGTTGGAAGAGGAGTGTAGATCATAAGAAGTGGTCGGATTTAGGATCTACCTCTTTTTTTGATATATCTTTTGAAGTGGTGTTCATGAAGTGAACATTGGGAGTGAGGAAAGGAGTCAATCTTTAATCGACTATAGATTTTTATTTAAATAGATGAATCATGGTGCCATTCACTGAAATAGGTTGAGGAGCAGTTGTGTTTTGTGGTGGGGGCGGGAGAAGAGAGGTGAAAATAAAGAGCTTTAGTTGGATATGTTAAACTTGAGATGTTTTTTAGGTATCCAAGATGAGATATCAAGGAAGTCATTAAATATACAAATCTAGGTATCAGCAGAAAAGTCAGGGATGGAGAGCAAACATTTGGGAATCATCATTGCATGGATAATGTTCCATGTTAGGGACTTGATGAGACAACTACAGAGAGGGGATTAGCAGGATGGAGCCTTGGGAAGTCCCAACATTTAGAGTTTGGATACAGAATGAGCCTGCCAAGAAGACTAAGAGAGATGGGCTGATGAGGAATGAGAAAAATAACGAGGGTTTAAAGTTGTGGAAGTCATAGACGAATAGGGTTTGAATAAGAACAGAAGCCATAGAAGCCTAAAGAGGAACAAATAAGGAACGGAGTGGTCAGTTGTGTCCATAGTGGGTTAGATTTATCACACTGTGTTGTAATCACCTCTCTTTTCCTCACTCCCAATGTTCAGTTCATGAGCACCACTTCAAAAGCTAGATCCTAAATCTGACCACTTCTTACAATCTGTACTCCTCTTCTAACCTTACACTCACCTTCCTCTCTTGCTTCGATCCCTGAAACACCATCTGAATTGTTTTCCTTGCTTCTTTCTTTACTCATGTGTGTTCTCCAATAGAGTCTACCTTTTTTGAAGGTAGAGACTGACACCTTCCTAGCCTCAATGTGTAGGTACAAAGCCTAACCCGTTGTAGGTCCTTAATAAGTATTTACTGAATGGATAAATGAATACCAAAGCCTACAAAAATGACAGCTGAACCCTGACAAGGCTCAGGAAATTTGGGAAATATTTGATGTTTTTTGCACTGACCTCCACCCTAGGTTTTACTTAAAGTTTTCTGTAATAGTTAACATAAAAAATGATCAAAATCAGGCCCCACTGAATAGCATTCATTTAAAAATGATGGACAGCATGACAGAGTACACTATCCAGGAGGGAGCTGGGAAGAATAACTGAGCTGTATTTTGAGTTAATTTTATATTCATAGATAAGGTTGAAATTATAGCTCGGCTTTGATTCACCTCATTGAAAGCGAAAAGGGAGAACTGAGTATTTCCCCACAGGAAATCTAAAACTGAATATAGTATAGATGGTAATGGAGTTTTTGCTTAACTTTCAATAATGTATCATTTTATAATTTAATAAGAATTCTAGGGAGATATATTAGAAGGGACACACAAAGCATTTGGGGTTTCTTGGAGAATGTATTTATAGATTTTAAATTATTGTGATAATTATTGGATCATGAGGAAGCTTAGAGCTACACCTGATCTACATACACCTTGACAAGCTTAATTTCCACTGATTTCCACCTATTTCTAAATTGGAGAAAAGAATAAGATTATATATATATATATATATATATATATATATATACATATATATATATACATATACATATATATACATATACATATATATGTGTGTGTGTATATATATATATATATATATATATATATAATTTGTTTTACTGCTAACATATGAGCTGGTATTATTATTATTTCTTTCCTCTGAGAACTTCTTATTTCTAAATACTGGAGTAACTCACAATTTACTTATGCACCTTTTTCTCTTTCCTCTCTGCATCTTTTCCCAAAGTGACCTTATCTATTTTCTGTCAGTTTAAATATGCTGATGATTCCCAAGTTTATCTCTAATTCAGAAATGGCCTCTGAAATACAGATGCTCAAATCCTACTGCTTACCAGCCTGTATATTCTTGAAGGTAGGAATTGATGTCTGTTTTATCCATCAGTGTGTCAAAAAGTGCTTGACACTTAGTAGCTTTCAGAAATGTTTGTTGAAAAGCAAGCAGTATTAACAATATGATGGGGCAGGACTATACTTTTCTTGATTTACCCAGGTAGTTAGTGAGAGCTTCTGTCTTTGCTGGAGTGCCCACTCTCCAAATTCTGCTTCTCTCTCAATGCTCTATTCAGTGCTGCCCTCTCCACGAAACTGTATACCCGCTCAGCTAGAAGTGATTTACCCCCTTTCTAGGTACTCATGAAATTTATCTGACCTTTTTTTTTTTAAATTGAGGTATGATTGACCTAACATCATATTAGTTTCAAGTATACAATAGAATGACTTGATATTTGTACATATTGCAAAATGATAGCCATAAGTTCAGTTAACATCCATTTCTGGCCTTTCTTATGGTATTTAGCCATGGATAAATTAATGCATGAATAATGGAATCAAGTAATCTCAATGCTGAACATACTTGTGATGAAAACCCAAGTTTTTCTATTCACTGCCCCAATCTGGAATCTGGGCACTACACTGGATCATTTCAACCTTTGATTTTTGTTCTTCTCTATGAATTTGCAGTAGATATAGACTGGGGGGATGGTTTCTGTTTGTCAGATCTGATTCCCTATGAATAGAGAGACATTTTATCCTGATGAGCCCAGGTCAGACCCTGTTTGTTCAGGTGGTTCTGATGCAGTTATTCATTGTGCTTCCTTTCACTCTCAGAGTGTCAATGTGGAATGGTCAACTCTATATTCACTCAACTGAGAAGGGTCTAGAAAAGCACAGTGCTCAACAAATTTCAAAGTACTTTGTATACAGGGGGAAAAAAAAGAGAATAGTAATATGGAATTGTGTATAATGTAATTTCCCCAGAATTTGCATTTGCATATAATGGAAGAAATTTGACTGTCCTTATCTCCTTTTGCATAAGGAGGGGTGCTGTTTATTTTCTTAGGATCAATTATGCTCATTTCAGCTTTAATATTACATTTGGATAAAGAACATAGCTCAAGGTCAAACATACCAACAGGTTCAATGAAAGGTTAACTCTTGTTGAAAAATATCATCAAATGAGGCCATTGGATATAGCTTAAAGATGCCCCACAGATGAGCTCCCATATACATATCAGCTCCCTAATTGGTCTTATTTGTCCTCATGAGGTTCCTAAATAAAGCCTTTTCCTAATGTGAAGGTGAGTTCCTAAAAGTGTATACATGCTTTGTCCAGCAGATGGTGTGTCTGCAGCAAATTTTCCTTTCCTCCATCTTCCCCACCATCCACCTCCCCTTAGGAAATTAACCACCAGGTTTATGCCAGAACCTGCCATATTCAGCATGACATATGATACTATTAAAATAAAATATAAAGGTTAGAGAAAGATCAGTAATAAGCCCTAAATTGAACATAGATTTCAAGAAACTACCTCTAAAAGAGTCTAGAAATTAATCGTCCACAATATGATGAAAAACCCCAGCTGACATCAAAAGGAACCTCTTGCCTTCTTTTTAAAGAATTCTGTTTAATGCATAATTCACTGAACCTGTGAAACATTCTGGGAACTTTTGGATGGGTACCAGCCTTTTAATTCAAAATTATGCACCCTGGGAAATGAGTGGCGCTGAGGGTAGCAAGCCTACTAGGTAATTTATACCAGTAATCAAATTGCAATTACAGAGGAGATTAAAACATGACTTTAAACAGCCTAACTCCACCCTCAGGGCTACTAGCTGTTTGGTAAACATAGCAAGGGAGCTTGTAATTAAAGGAAACTTATAATTAAAAATTCCGACCCTCTTCAGCTTTGTTAGGGTGACACTATGATATTCTAAGAGAAAGGGAAGAAAGCTTAATGTCAAATATTCTTGGGAGGGTGGCTTTATATATTCAAGACGGTGTATTTTTTCTGTTATTATCTACCCCATCCTTCACTAATTGTTTTTTTGAAATTTATATTACTCTTTTTTTTTTTAAGAATAACTCAAAAACTTTTTAAATCTGGAGACTGAATATAGAAAGGGGTGAGTACATTAAGACTCACCATATAATTTGAGGTGCTAACTCTAAGGCATAGGCTTTATAAAGAGTCAGTGCCATCTGTGCACATCTTTTGATTATACTTAGATGGCTTGTAGTCTATTTTTCCCTGAGGAGCTTTAAAAAACCATCTGGTCTGAATTTGGGGGAAAGCCCAAGGTAGACATAACATGATTTAGTGGGAAAGATTATCTTAGCCTTTCTCCTCCCTCCTGGGTGTCAATTCCTCTCGACCCCATCTCCATGTGCAATCCTTCAGGACCTTGCCCTTAGCAACTCATGCTCTACTAAGGTTCCAGCTGATAAAATGCCATGTCTCTTGGGAGGTCTTGACTTGCCAAGGAATTTTCCTCAGTAGAAGAATGAAGTTAACATGCTGGTATGGCCGGCGATGCTGTCGAAGAGTCCTGGCCACTATGACATGTCCATACACATCCTACCTAACATTTGAAGTGTTAATAGAGACCAAGGTGTGGCCTATTAAACAACACATCTGTGTGGCTTTACAGACTTTCTGTGATTCACTCATGCTTTATTAATATTTTTTATTTCAACGAAGCCAGTATGTTAATCTGATCCCAAATGAATGGTCACTCTAATGTTAACAATGCTTTAAAAATTAGGTTGATTAAAAATTCAATTGGTGTTATCTGAACTCAGATAAATAACTGATTAAACAATTACTATATATGGGCCTCATTTTAAAGACATTTAACTCTGCTTCCTTGTGGGAACTTGACGCAACTCTAAGCAGATTGAGAGATTAAGGTATTTTGGATGATGCCCAAGATGTTTCATTTCTAAAGACCCATGAAGCTGGAGAAGTGTTGTCTGAAATTCTCAGAAACACAATTAATTACTGAGGTAGGCCCTTAGAGACAGGAGCTGCTTCAAGCCTGATATGGACCTTTTATCTAGTTAATTAGCTTTAGAGATAGGATTCTGCACATTTAGCAGATGAGTATAGATTTTATTACTTGAAACACAATTCAATTTATTTTGCTATATTTTTAAATTCGGGGAAATAAAGGAAAATAATCTTGGAACGCTGAAATAACTTCAGAAGTTCTGCTAATAATGAGGGGCACTGTGATTAGACTTCGTTCTCTCATTTGAATTGTATTTCCAAAGGAAAATAAAAATTTAAGCATAGTATTTTCCAAATAGACCAATCATTCAAGATAAGGGGATTTTGGTGTGACTCAGAAGTTTAATCGTTCATTATATAGAGAAACTGGTTCCTTACCTATAAATTGGCTCAAAAAGTTGTTCAGAAATCCCTTGGTCCTAAGTCCAAGGTGACTGAGGGGAGTTTATTCCTACAGTCCCATCATTTCCACTAAATATATGAAATGTTAAAAGGGGCATATTATTCTCTTCCCAAATAGACCAATTTTCCCACATCAAAAATCTGCTGGGACGGGATGATCTTTGATGATCCCTGGAAATGCTGTGAAGAATTGTTCAACAGCGATATTCTCCTTCACACCGTTGATGCTCATGTTGATTCTGTTTAGATTCAAATGGGTTTTGAAACCATTGAACCATCTGTGGTTTGGAACAAAAGTTTCAACAGAAAACACTTTTCTGGTGATTTAGTTTTGAGTTCTTGGTTGTAATTCTAAAAGCTTTCCAAGTTAACACAGAAGTAACAGGTATCAGAGGAAATTCTGTAATCTCACACTCCAAAGTTTACCCTCCTTTCCTAGCTGCCTTTCCTTGTTTCTTGATATGTACAGATGCATCAGCACAAGTGCGTAGGCTTGTCCCAAGTTCTGAGTCACTCTCTGTCATTGAGGATCAGCTAAACTCTCCAATGCTTAATCTCACATGTGAATTGCAAAATTGTTCACTTTTCTCAACACTTATATCACGCCTCTCTTCTCTTATAATCACATATATCTTCTTACTAGCACATTTAACATTTTCACTACTTTTTATCTTCTAAAATGGGGTAAATAATTTTCATGAAAACACTTTAAACTAATAAACTACAATGGTTGTGGACACGATGACCACATAATAATCGCTCACACTCTTATTTGGTTGGGGTAGAATGGGTAGAATTTTTGTTTTAGCTCAACTTTTCTAATCTGAATAAAAATTAATAAGCTAAAAGTCTATAAGTAGTGATATTTCTATTCTATAACTTCTATTACATGTGTATAAATTATATATTCTATATTAATAGGTATTGTATGTCTATTATATAAACTTTCTATTACACAGATGGAAACAGGCCTCTGCTTTCCTCACCTAGTAAATGAGCATGTAATGGTCTAAGGTCCACCTAGTAATGGACTAAGGTGGGGAAGAGAAGGGAAGCCGACTATCAGATGGATGTTCCCAACATCTCCTGAATTCAATCAATAGTGACTCCACTTTTATCTCTTTTAAATATTGTAATTCTTAGTAAATATTGGTTAAGAAAATTATGTTATTTAAAAAAAAAAAAGAAAAGCTTGACAACTTTGACTAAGTAACCTTGAAGTTTCCTTCCCACTTTGCTAATGCGGGAAGGGAAAATCATACACCTAGGACAGAGAACCAAAAATAGTCCATAGAGTGATTTAATTGCTTTTATTGGTTCTTTTAGGATGAGGCTAAAAATGGCTTCAAGTTCAAAAGTTGATTCTTCATATTAGCAATCTGAAAAAAAGATTGAAAAGACATAAAGCTAAATGTTTTTCTCTGCCCCTTCGGAAAATTTACTGTTGCCCTTTACCATGAACTTTTACTCTAATGATGGCTTATGAAGCAATTGGATGGCACCTTATGTGCTATAAACAAAAATTTATGGTTGAAATAAGTTGCTGTCAGTTCCTGCTCTCCCTTCCCCGCTTCTTACCTGATGTTTCCCTTATGGTGAAATTCAAACGAAAATAGATGTTATGGGCAATTTTATTATGGCTCCAAACAAACAGGAAAAATGACACACTGGCCAGTGTCGATTAAAGGTGCTCCCACAGGACAAGAAACAGCATTGACTAAGATGAAATTTTGATGAAGTGGGAAAAATGATTCCTTGTTTTAGTGGTACTGAAAGGTAAATCGAAGGTACTAATCTGTGGTGATTTCTGTGAAAAAAGATAGAAACTTATTCCAATGGATGTATTTATATGTGATGTGTGTGTGTGACACACAAGTGTCTTAATTAAAATATTCCTTTAGAAAAGGTTCTTTTCAAGAAAGTTTTTTTTAAAATTTTGAAATAACTGAGGCCCAGAGAGCTTGGATACCTTACTCAAGGCCTCTGGGCTCATTAATGTCACAACTTGAGGCAGACCTCACCTCTCCTGATTCTCCGTTCAATATATTTCATTTATATCACAGTACTTGGTTATATGAAAATTACCTTCCATTAGCGTTACCTTCCATGACAAAGTCATTAAGCTAAGATTGGTTTCAGGAAAGATGACTTTTCCAAACTTATAGTGGGAATATTTTTAGTGAATATATTATGTGAGGCGGTTTCCAATGTGGAGGAACCAAGCAAGATTGCCTTGTCCTTCTTGGTGAAGTAGAACCAGAATAGGAAACTCCTGGTGACACAGGATCCATCACCATTGTTTTCCTTCATAATAAGGACAGTAACTATTTATGAATTTCTAGGAGAAGGCCACTTTTCATTTCATTTTATACCCATGTTATTCGTGAAAACAAAATTTGTGCTTGCTGGTCCCCAAATGTTAATGATGACCACAGTCATATAATGGGTTTCAGTATTTTCTTTCTTAAGAATCACTGACCAGAAGTTTCCAGTATTTTGACTTTTTTGACAAGGGATGAGACTGAGTAAACCATTAAAAGCCAGAATCTATGTAACAAGGAACTGGCTCCAGTTTGGGGATCTTTAACGTGCCTTACATTATTAAACTAATTCACCCAATTTTAAAATGATTTATGCTTCAAGTTCCTTTTGAGGGGATTTCCTTGAACTACCCCTGCCCAACTTTTCCCTGTCCCCAGCTGAAAACTGCATTACCTTCAACTATGTTTCATAAGCACAGTTTGTTTGCAAATGGCATAAAAACGAAATGTACTATATATAAGTCTATTTTTTAAATGTAAACCACCTAATAGGTGATTTTATTGCCCTGAAACTTCTGTTATAGCCCTTAATGCATCCTGTCATATGGTATGTTGCAAGATATATGCTTGCCTCTCCCAGATTAGCAGTTGTTGGAGAGTAGTGACCATATATTTTTCTTTGTCACCTTTCCGGTGTCTAACATAAGAAAGATGCTCCAATAATTATTGCAGAAACGACAATACTTTGATCAATGAAACCCATAATATTTATGTTAGTCCTATCATTAATGATAAATTATCATGGGGATAGAAGTAGGAGACCTTACTGTCACTATTATGCAAAGGAAGTGCAAGAGGCCAGAACAACTCGCGGATTGCCTGAAGTCACACTATTAGATTAGGGGCTTTGCACTGTGGGGAAGACAGGTTTGTAAAGAGAAGAATATTCTATTCTCACCACAACAATTCAGGGCTAAGCTAACATCACTCAGTGATATTTTTTTTTTCCTGTTTTGTAGATATGATCAACAATTGTATGGTAGGAAGTCTGGATGGAGAGTGTACACATTTCTATAGAAACACATTGTTAGTTTAGTAAGTACCTTTGTCCAGTCTTGAGTCTGCAGTATAAAAATTACCACTTAATATGAAGAGTACATTCATGTGTACTTCGTTTGTAATGCACAATAAAGAGAATTGATTCTGATTCTAATTGAGTACCTTGGAGATTTTAACAAAAGGCTTACTCCTTAGAAATTAAAATGTCTTAGACTCCTCTGTATTTATGAAAGACACGTATTAGGATGTCAGCATTGACAGGCCTCTTTAGGTTTCTTTATTAGCTTTATAGATATGTAACCATAATTTTAAAATGTGCCTTATTCTACAGCTTTGATATTGTTCTCTCAAAGCCTCCTGGTGGCTTTGACTCTAACTCAGAGTAAAAACCAAAATCCTTACATCGTCCTCCAGGATCTGGATTCCACCACCCTCTGATTTCACCTCCTCTCTCCCTTCCATGCTGACTCCATCCAGCCACACTGGCCTCTTTGCTTTCCCTGGAACACAACAAGCAGGCTTCTCACCTCAGGCCTTGTTATTCCCTTCCTGGGGATGCTCTCCCCCATGTTTCCACATGGCTTCTCTCTTACTTCCTTCAGGGCTCTCTCTTACATCCTCTTGTCTGTGATGTTTCCCCTGACCACCTTATACAAAACGGTAACCTACACACACACACACACACACACACACACACACACACACACACACACACACACCTGGGACTCCCTGGTCCATTTGTCCTGCTTTATTTTTCTCCATAGCTCATTTATAGAACATAAGCTCTGTGACGGTAGGGACTTTGTTAGGTGTCACTGCTTAATTGCTAGGGCCTAAAGCTGGGACTGATCCAGAGAAGATCAGCACTAAGTATTTAATGACTATATAAAATTCATTTGGTCCTTCCAAGTTCACGTCTAATCCCATTTTCTTTAGAAAGCCTTTCCAGTCTGAGTGGAATTGATTAGTATCTTCTTTAACTACAACCAGAAATTTTAACCCTCCCAGAAACAGGAATATCCTAGTTATACGAAGGTAAGAACAAAAATACCATATCTGCTAGTTCTATTTGGCA
>NW_017731910.1:425183-427990 GCF_001890085.2 Hipposideros armiger | reverse complement strand
CCACCCAACAACATGAACAGAATGAGAAAAACTTTCAAATACACCAAAGAAACAAACACACAAAACTATTATGGTCTTGGATAAAAATTCTGGAAGAGTTTCAGACCTAGTATTTTTTCCCTTTAAAAAAAAAATCAATTTACTTTTAATTAAGTATGGAGATTTGTAATTAGAATGAGAGAATGGGATGACAGTGAAGAAAATGCAGTCTTAAATAGCATTTAAGACACAGCAACCTGTAGCCTGATTACTTTTTTTCCCCTGTAATTTACTGTTAATTCTCAGATATAACAGTATGATATTCTGAATATTGATCTAGTGCAATTTGATGCTCTCAGGGGAAGGAGTCAAGTATATAATTGGAGGCCTTTGCTATGAGTCATTCTTTATTGAAGACATCACTATGGCAATTAATGAAAGAGTTAACACATTCCTTTTTGGATAATGAATATTTTGGGGTAATTGTTTGTTACTGCAATTTCACATAGTAAGCTGATCCAATGCCAATGGGATTGTACCTTTTTCTAGGTACAAACTTATTCTTTTCTCCTAAGGAAGCAGTAATAAAAATTAATGTGTGATTAGAAAACAGATAATCTTGGGTTGACTTTGGAGGCTATTTAGCTTTGCAAATTTAAGAAAGTCATTTAACTTCTTTGAGCCTCATTTAAATCTATAAAATAGGGGCACTCATATCTACATACTTGCCAGGATTTTTGTGGGAATTAATCAGTGAAATACATAAAGTCTATTGTCATTCAGGTAGCAATCAATAAATGATAGTTTCTCTTTTTTTACCCCCTTCTTCAGGTTTTAGCTGATTTCAGGGTGAAAATAATATGTTAGTGATCATAAATAATGTGATTTGGGGAACATTTATACATTTTTATAGAAGGGACTGAGAATGTACATTTCAGATTTAATCTAAAATTCAGATTAATACTTTACTGTTTCAATTTAATTTTAGTTTCCAAAAGAGCTCTGAATTTTAATATGGTTAAACAAAAATGAAACATTTGAAAAGTTATAAACGCGCATATGTGGAATTATCTCTTCATCTGGAAAATATTTTTCTCTCTACTTCTAACAAAATCTTATTCATATCCAGTGTTACATCTTTTAGTAAGTCTTTTCTGACTCCTTGCTCACTGTCAAGCTCTCCTTTGTACATACATGCTATGTCACTTCTCCCTTTCTTAAGATGCCGAAGATGAACTGCTGTATAGTGTAATAGTTATATTGTCTTACTGCCCTTACTTCTTGTGAGTTACTTGAGGGCANTGTTTCTTGCTCTGATGAGTTGTTGGTCAGTCTTGAACACAAGCAGGCTTGGTTTTGCCTCCAGTCACATTTCTGCTTTATTAGACAGGAATCATTATGCTGCCTGTTACCTTTGAAATTGAGGGGATATATCACTAGGTAATGATTAAAGAACATGAATTCTAATCCAAGAGGGGTTCTTTTTCTTTGACCTTAGATGAATGACTTCATCTCTGTCATCCTCCATTTTCTCATCTATAAAATATTAAATAATAACATCCACTCAACCTAGTTCACGAGGTTGTGGTAAGGATCTAATTATAGTTCATTTAAAAGTGCTTTAAGGGCCGGCCGAGTGGCTCAGTTGGTTAAGAGCTCACTCAAGAGTGCGAGCTCTGAGCAACAGTGGTTCGATTCCCAGCCCGAGCTGAGCTGCCAATAGGTGCCAGGATGGCTCAGCTAAAAAAAAAAAGAAAAAAGGTGTTTTAAAAATGACATATATCTTCACAACTATTATTAGGATTTTGGGATTCTGAATTTTTAGTAATGTCTTCATTTTAGCCTCTTGACTGAGTACACTCTTGTGATGGGCCACCAAACATGAAAGACAAGAAAATAAACTTCTGCTACACTGTGACTTGAGATATGGTAAAACAGGATGAGCCTATAAACTCATGGAATTGTATTAATTAATTTGCTCCCTAGTCTAGTAGTTTGGATGACTAAATTTATAAGGTAGATGTCAACAAAAAGAAGTGGAAAACTGCTCTATCAGCCTCTTGTTTTCTTACTTCTGTTGTCAATTTAATTGATCTTATGTCACTTCTAAAAGTGTCTGTCAGAATCCTAACTATTGCTATGATATTTTAAGTAAAATTATAATATGATGTTCCAAAGAAAAATAAAACAATGTATACTTCCCTTTTCCTTTTTCACATTGTTTAGCCACTGGATTAATTCAGCAGCTACTGGATTAATTCAGCAGCAAAAGACCCTTGCAAGACAAAAGACAAAGAAAAGAACTTAATAAATTTCTGCACTGAAGAGAGAGGAGTTAAATAGAGGAGGGGTTATCCACAGGTTAAATTCATACGGGGAATTTAGGTAGGTAAAAGCAGTAAAGGAACTTATTTCTGGAAGTTGGCACTCTTGCTTTCCTTTTAGAAACATTTTATATTTTTTCTGTTTCAAACATTTGTAGAGATGACACAGAATTCTTAATAAATAAAAATGAAAAGGATATAAATAACTGGATTATCCAAAGGCTTCCTTTTTTTTTTTTCATGCAGGAGTTGAACTGGCAACCTTGCTGTTAAGAGCACATGTTCTATCCATTGAGCCATCTGGGTGGCAGCTCAGCTCAAGGTGCCAAGTTAAGTCCCAGCGGTGGGTGGGTGTAGCCCACCATCAAAAAGGTAACCTTGTCATTAGGAGCACATACTCTCACCAGCTGAGCCATCCTGCCACCTGTTGGCAGCTCAGCTCGGGTGCAGCTTGGGTGAAGCTCACTAGCCCATGTGGGAATCAAACCAGCGACCCTGTTGCTC
>NW_017731910.1:420984-422648 GCF_001890085.2 Hipposideros armiger | reverse complement strand
AAACTTTTGTTAATTTACTGCTTATCTGCTGGGAAGAGTGAATGAATAGACAAGTAGTAGGTTAATGTGAGTGGCTAGTAGAAGACAAACATTTATAAAGGAATCACACTATACTCATCAGGATACTTGGTTACGAAAATGAAACTGGAGGGTAGTCTTTAAAGAAAATGACATAGGAGTCTCCTCAGCTCCCCTCTTCCCATAGACACACTGAATAAACAGCTACACATGGAACAATTTCCTTTGAAAGAAATCCAGAAACCAGCTAATTGACTTCTATACATCAGGTAAACAAGAAAATACTTACATTGAAATGGGTAGGAAAGGCTGGGACCTAACTACATACAATAAATAAAATTAGAAATGAAAGAAGAGACATTACAACTGGTACTGCACAAATACAAAGGATCATGAGAGACTACTATGAACAATTACATGCCAACAAATTGGACAACCAAGAAGAAATAGATAAATTCATAGAAAAACCACCTACCAAGACTGAATTATGAAGAAATAGAAAATCTGAACGGACCAATCACAAGCAAGGAGATTGAATTGATAATAAAAAGCCTCCCAACAAACCAAAGTCCACAACAAGATGGCTTCAATAGTAAATTCTACCAAACATTTAAAAAAGAATTGATACCAATCCTTCTCAAACTCTTCCAAAAAACAGATGAGGTAACACTTCCAAACTCATTTTATGAGGCTAGCTTTACCTTGATACCAAAACCAGACAAGAACACTAGAAGAAAAGAAAATTACAAGCTTATGTCCCTTATGAACATAGATGCAAAAACCCTCAACAAAATATTAGTAAACTGAATTCAATAGTACATTAAAAAGTCCCACCATGATCAAGTGGAATTTATTCCAGGGATGCAAGGATGGTTCAATATTTGCAAATCAATCAATGTGATAAACCATGTTAACAAAATAAAGAATAAAAATCATACAATTGCCTCAATAGGTGCATAAAAACTATTTGATAAAATTCAACATCCTTTCATAATAAAAACTCTCTGCAAACAGTATAGAGGGAAAATGCACTTATTTAATAAAGACCATACATGACAAGCTCACAGCTAACATCATACTCAATGGTTAAAAAACTAAAAGCTTTTCCTGTAAGATTAGGAATAAGACAAGGATGCCCAGTCTTGCCATTTTTATTCAACATAGTACTGGAGATCCTAGCCAGAGTAATTAGGCAAGAACAAGGAATAAAAGGCATCTAAATCAGAAAAGAAATAAAACTCTCTATTTGCAAATGATATGATGTTATTCATAGAAAAACCCTAAAAACTTCACCAAAAAAACCCTGTTAGAACTAAACAGATTCAGTAAAGTTACTGGATACAAAAATCAGTTGTGTTTCTATACACTAACAATGATCTATTAGAAAGAGAAATTAAGAAAACAATCCCATTTATAATAGCATCAGAAGAAATAAAATACTTAGGAATAAATTTAACCAAAGAGGTGAGAGATCTGTACACTGAAAACTATAAGATTTTCATGAAAGAAATTAAAGATGACACAAATAAATGGAAAGGTCATGGATTGAAAGAATTAATACATTTTAAATGTCCACACTACCCAAAGTGATCTACAGAGCTGATGCGATCACTATCATGTCATTGTTTACAGAAATAGAAAAAAGT
>NW_017731910.1:383185-420551 GCF_001890085.2 Hipposideros armiger | reverse complement strand
ACTGCCTCAGCCGGGAACAGCGCAATGATCATAATACCAACATGGGCCAGAGAAGCGGTGTCCTCCACAACTAGACTGAAGAACAAAAGAACAGCAACTTGGCTGTTCCCTTTCCCCGATTCCCCAACGCTGTTCCCCTTCCCCCAATTCTCCAATAAAAATCTTAAAAAAAAATTAAAAGTATGGTACTGGAACAAACAAAATGGACACATAGATGAGTGGAACAGAATACAGAGCTCAGAAATAAACTTATGCATATACAAGATGGTCAATTAATTTATGACAGAGAAGCCAAGAATATATTAACAATGGGAGAAAGAATAGTCTCTTCAATAAATGGAGCTGGGAAAACTGGAGAACTACATGCAAAAGAATGAAACTGGACCTCTATCTTTTATGATACATAAACAAAAACTCAAAATATGTTAAAGACCTGAACATAAGACCAGATATGGCAAAACCCCTAGAATAAAACATAGGGGTAAGCTCCTTAACATTAGTCTTGACAATGATTTTTTTGGCATGACACCAAAAAGAAACAAAATGAAAACAAAAATAAGCAAGTGGGATGACATCAAACTAAAATGTTTTTGCAAAGTAAAGAAAACCATCAATAAAACAAGGCAATCTATGGAATGGGAAAAAATATTTGCAAACCATCTATCTGATAAGGGGTTAATATAAAAAATAAAGAACTCATACAACACAGTAACAATAACAACAACAAAACCCCATCAAATAACCCAATTAAAAATGGGCAGAATAACTGAATAGACATTTTTCCAAAGAAGATATTTAAATGGTCAACAGGTACATGAAAAGGTGTTCAACACCACTAATCATCAGAGAAATGGAAATAAAAAACACAATGAGATATTACCTCACACCTGTTAGAATGGCTATCATCAAAATAAGAGATAACCAGTGATGGCAAGGATGTAGAGTAAAGGGAACACTTACACACTGTTGGTGGGAATATGAATTGGTGCAGTCATTATGGAAAACAGTATGGAGTTTCCTCAAAATATTAAAAGCAGAAGTACCATATTCTCCAGCATCTTACTTCTTCGTATACATATATCCAAGGGATGGAAACAGGATATCAAAAAGATATCTGCACTCCCATGTTCACTGCAGCATTATTCACAATAGCCAAGATATGGAAACAACCTAAGTATCTGTCAATAGGTGAATGGATAAGAAAGATATGGTGTATATATACACAATGGAGTATTATTCAGTCATGAGAAATAAATTCCATCTTTTGTGACAATATGAATAGACCTAGGGGGCATTATGCTAAATATAATAAGTCAGACAGAGGAATACAAATACTGTATTTTATCACTTATATGTGGAACCTAGAAAAGCCAAACTTGTAGAAACAGAGACTAGAATGGTAGTGCCCAGGTGCTGAGGGATAGAGGAAATGGGTAGATGTTAGGCAAAGAGTACAAAGTTCAAGGTATAAGATGCATAAGTTCTGGGGATGTCATGTACAGCATGGTGATTGTAGTTAATAATTCTGTATTGTATACTTGAAAGTTGCTAAGAGAATAGTTCTTAAAAAGATGTACTTATGTGATGGGATGGGGGTGTTAGCTAATGCTATGGTGGTTATCATTTTGCAATAGATAAGTATATCACATCAACACATTGTACACCTTCAACTTACACAAAGTTATATGTCAGCTATCTCTCAACAGAAGTGGAAGAAAAATTTTAAAAAATTAAGAAGTAGAGAAAAATATTAATGGCCAGTCTTAGAACACCTAACTTGGTTCAGTGGCTTAGTTTGTGTATGAACATAAGTTTTTATTTGAGATATTATTGGCAAATTAAGTATATAGCCAACTCAGTGCTAGTAAAATTGTTTATACAATAGTTTTTTGATGGAATTAAATCTTTGACTATTCTGAAATGTTATTCAGTACTGTAACTCCTGGGGACTCTACCACCTTATCAAATTCTAATTTATCTTAGACCGTGGAGAATGCTTTCACTATCACAGTTTTGGAATGAACCAGACACAAATGGAATGTACACATTACCCCAGGTACAATGCTGAGGGTTTGGAGAATTATGTGAAGAATGACTATGTAACCTTTTCTGGTGATGTCACATATGGTGATTAAAAATAGCATAGACATTTGTTAAATGTTTAAAGTAAGAGGGAGGTGAGAACAGTGACCTGTCTGTCATTGCATTCTTTAGCCATCTTTCTCAGTGCCTACTCCTCAGGGTGAAAACATCAACATCCTTAATCTTCAGAAGATGTGCTCCAAGCTCAGGCATTATGAGAATTTTGCATTAAGGCTCACTAAACCCAAATCTGGGAAGCATCTTCCGTAACGTCCTGCTTCGTGAAGATGACAATCTAATCTTTTAAAATTCTTTAGAGAAAAGTCTTCTATTTCAGTATGTGATTGCCATCCTAGTGAAGAATTTTCTTCTGAATCCATTGAAAATACACATACTTTCTCTGTTTTGGCTTTCTCATGTCCTCCTGAGGATGAGCCTTAGCACAAAGATATATGGAAATGGAAAAGCATGTTCCCAATGCAACAGAGATTAGAAACCTTCAGAAGTCTAGGCTGCTGTGAGATGATACCAGGTGTCCTAAAGGTCAGGAATGTCGGCTAAACTTATTTTTAAACTATATATTATAGTTTTCAACAATGATCAGAGTATTTCTTCAATCTCCAGATACCTATGTAAGTGATTTTCCCATAAATATACTACAGTATCCAAAAAGTCTGGAAAGATCTAGGACATTGTATATGTATCGTACTTTGTTTTCTGATAAACAAAAGCAGGTAGAATCCATTTCTTTTACACTTCATTGGGGGTGATTACTTTCTTCTGCTTGTTGGACTGGGCTGCTCTTCAAGTGAATTGATATAAATTAATGGTTATGAAATAATAAGTCATAATAATAACAACTATATGATAATAATAACAAGCAGCAGCGGCAGCAGCAGCAGCAGCAGCAGCAGAAAGCTCAGTCCACAGTGGAAAATTACGTTTTCTAGAGGCTTCTGTTCTCCACTGTGTGACCTTAAAATAAGAATAATTTCTCAAGCTTCTAAGACACCACAGCACAGATGCACAGTGCATAAACAAATAAGTAACCACATTCGTGGTGTCCTTTGGGGGTTTAAATCTTATTCTCGTGACCCCAGGAAGCTGACCAGAGAGAAAAGGGAAGAAAGAAGTACAGGATATTTATCTTTATGTTTTGGAAATGCTTTTGATCAGGAGAGCTGGAACAAGTTTCTGTGCTTTTGTAGGAACTACAAATGTTCCAGGGGAGGAAGCAAGATCAAGAGCAGTTTGCTCTTTCAGGGACTTCAAAGCCCATTCATCTCAAGATGGGGCCATTACCATTTTGGCTTCCGCGCTGTGCCGTGGATGGCCCTGAACTTTTCAAGAGGAGAGCCTTGCTGGGCTGGGGACAGCTCAAACATATTCCTTGGAGTGCAGTGTCCCAGAAAATGTGCCCTTCCCGGCCTGTGCTCTGTGATTACAGTCCCGTAGCAGG
This sequence comes from Hipposideros armiger, assembly GCF_001890085.2. Lineage (NCBI taxonomy): Eukaryota > Metazoa > Chordata > Mammalia > Chiroptera > Hipposideridae > Hipposideros > Hipposideros armiger. The sequence continues at coordinate 417,010 of NW_017731910.1, read as the reverse complement.
AGTGATCCTTGTGCTTATTGGACGCAGCACAGGTGAGTGGGGCAGCAAGGCTGGACTACCATTTGCTGCCTCTGCCCCTCCTCTAGGTATGGAGAATTGTAAACATAAGAACAAAGCTGAAGCATGTCTACCAGTCTTCAGGTCGTCTCTGATCTCCGTAGTCTGTCTCTTTGCTGGTACCAAGAAGAGAACGTGCAAAAAAAAAAAAAAAAAACAACACTCTTTCATGGTTTTTTAAAAAAAATTTTTTTATGGGTCTGCAAAGCTCCAAGAAAAAAAAAAAAAAAAAGGAAAGAAAAGAAAACAACCAACCACCTAAATGGACAAAAGAACTGTCAACGCTATCCGCTCCTATTATGCCCACCAGTCTAGCAGTAACAGGAAGTTGTACTTTTCACTTGGAGTAAGATTTGTTCAGTCAGCTTAGGTTGCTTCTGGGTATAACATATAAAAAAAAATTCCGATCCAAAACAAAAACTAAAACCAAAACAGAACACAAAACAGAATGCAAGGCCCTAATGTTGCAGGCCCCCCAAATCCTGCTTCTATACTTGTTCTGGTGCCTAAAATGCTGGGATAAGCTCCACGAAGCAGGGACTGCATCTGTCTTCTTTACTGTTGGGTCCCCAGGTCCTAGTATAAAGCCTAAAAATATCTGTGGAATGAATGATTAAATCAGGACCCTGGTGGTTTGTTGTATCACCTATTATGTGGTATTGAATACATTTCCTGTTATCAAGCTCTCAATTTCTCCATTCTCAAACATTTTAGCCCACTTCTGCGAATCACACACAGGAATGTTATGAATGTTATTCCCAAGATACGGCCTACTCCACACTGGATGCATCTTGGAGGACCTCTGGAAGTATGTTCAGTAAGTGGAAACTCCTTCTTTTGAATTAGGTGTACTCTGGTTACCACATCACCCTGACAGTTGAATTCACTGTTATGCACTTTAGTAAGTGAAGATAATAATGCCGACATCCTGAATTTCCACCTCTATCAGGTGAGGAGTGAGGGAAGTTCATTTTTGAGGAAGACCTTTTGTACCTATGATTTTATTCTATTTCACTTTCTGGAACTGGTCTCAGAATAAAAAGTGAGAGATTATGCTATAGAGTAAACCCGCAAAATGACAGTGATACTGCCTTTCTTTAAATGTTTATTAGCCCTCTCTGTTTCCTCTGCTTTTGACTGCCTTGAGCAATTTATGCTTTCCTTTTACATGATGAGCACATGGAATTTTACTGAAAGCACTTTTGAAAAGTCACATGGCATCAAGCATAATTCTCATTTAAATATTTATTTTAGAATTCTAGATAACATGGCTCTTTCAGGTGGAAATATTTTACTAATAAAAAATGCTTTGAAACTTAAAAAATATATATTCTAAGGTTTAGATTCTAAGGCTCAACTTTCAAAATATGGGTATTTTATGAACCACTTTAGATCCAAATAATTGAAAAAGGAGGTCCCAGGAGCATTAAAGGGATCATAAATAAAAAGGAGTACAAAAAGAAACATATTTTGAACCTATTGATTGATCATCTTTCATTCCTTTAATACACATTCCGTTAATATGTAGTGTGTGTCAGAAACTGCGTTAGGTGATTAGGCTCCTTGTTTACGTACAAAAGCAGCACTGGATCCAGTGACCTGGATTTCAGTTCTGGCCTCCAACACTAGCCAGGTGATGGCCTTGGGCAAATCACTTTCAGTTTTGGGATTTCATCTATAAAACAGTGATGGATAAAAGATCCAGCACTAATGCTATCTGGGTTTCAATGGATCTCAAATACAATGATAGAACATAACTAAAGTACAGTACATAGGTAAAAAAAGCAAAAAAGCAAGTAATTCTAGAGGCCATATACTTCTCTCTCTTAACATTCATTTGTTAACGAACAAAACTGATATATTAAATTTTCACATAAAGAATTATATTATAAATCTATTTATTGTTTTTCTCATTTCTTACTCCTTTAGTAAACATGTATATAATGTCCACTCTGTATCAGAAGCTATGTTGGGCATTTCAGACCAGAATGAAACATGTTCTCTGCCTTGAAAAAACTCACATTCTAATAATGGAACTAGAGAAAGAAATATGAGTTTGGGTGTTAAGTGCTATTCATAATCAACCCATATTTACTGAGTGCCTATTATGCTTGGGCTACGTCGGTGAACAAAACTGATAAGGATCTGCTTTCATGGAGTTTATATTCAAGTGTGAAGCTGGAACAAGAAAGAATAAGCATGAAAATAATAAATGATGTGGTATGGGAGAAGGTAAAAAAAGCATGGTGTAAAAAAAAGTAGAGCCAGTTAAAGGGAAATAAGGGCCCCGTGGTGGGGGTTGGAGCAATACGCTGCAATTTTAGGCTTGCCAGGTGGGCCCCCTTGAGATGCTAACATTTAAGTAAAGTCTTGAAGGAAGTAAGGGAATTAATCAGCCACAGGGGATATCTGGGGAAAGGGCACTGTGAGCAGAGAGGACTGGTGATGGCAAGTCCCTAAGTCTGGAAACAAGGGTGGCTGGAATGAAATAAGAAAGAGGGAGAGTGACAGGCGTTGACAGGAGAGCAGCAAGGGATAGGGAGGGGGCAAATCAGGTAGAGCCTTGTAGGACACTGTATTACAATGTACATATTTATCGAATTTAGCATATTGACATCCTCTTATAGTAATGCGTTTTCTTGTCCAATTCTCACTGCTATACATATTTACCTGGTGGCCGGTTTAAAGTCCCTTTCTTTTCTGTAGTTTAAATCAGTTTTTCATCCTTTACTCCCCTCAGAGATGGAGAATGACTGGGAAGGTCGGACAAATCAAGAAAGCTAAACTACCACTTTCTGGTCAGGTCGGCACAGCCAAACCAAATGGTAGATTCAAAGCCAGTAATTGAACAAGGCAGACAAACAGAAAATACTTTTTTTTTTTTAAATCCAAATAATGGCCTTATTTCTTCACTTTTCTTTGTCATTTAAGACTCAAACAGTCAGGGAAATTAAGGAAAATATTTTGGTTATGTAAAACACCTTTCAAGGGCTCCCTGAAATTTAAGCGCTCCTTTTCTATAAGTTGTTGAGGAGTAGATATATTTGCATGCTAAGGAGTAAGAAATGAACTAGCATAACAGTTCATTAATACATATGGTGAATAAAGATAAATGATAACCCCACGGTAGTCCTGGGGTGAGGGAGATACTTATTCAGCTGCAGCTCAACTCAGGCCTGGAATCAAACCGGCGACCCTGTTGCTCAGAGCTCGCACTCTTGAGCAAGCTCTTAACCAACTGAGCCACTCGGCCAGCCCTTATTCATTTTTAAGAATTAAATGTATTGTAGATATGATTTATAGATACCTGAGAGTTCAGGTATATTTACAGGAAAGATGTTCTTCTATACTGACTCTATGGTCCATTCTTATTTTCTGGAGATGTCAATAACTGACCTGTGATTTTGAGATAAATGCTGATTTGCTATTTTCATATTTTTGTTGTTTCTATATGGAATACACCTGTTGGAATACAGGGCACATAGAAGGTTTAATCTTTACCACTTATTTTAATAATTCTAATATTAAGAGATAGCATCCATCAGATGGATAGGAGGAAATATTGACATAATTGATTTCTGCTACTTTTGGCTCCCTCTGGGTAGAATGAAGAAAAGATGTGCAAAAATGCAGGCTGGTCATTTCTGTGCTTATTTTCAAGGCTGGTTTAGTGATTAGAATTCTAAAATAGGCAACAGTGGTCATGGAGTTCTCTCTTAGTATTACCAGTGATTTTTCAGGTCATTTGACTTCTGAGGGATCATCTATAAGGGAGATGTGAGAACTGCTACTTGCTCCAATGATAGTATGATTTGAGCTACAAACTTTCATGCTCTTGGATGATAAATTAATCAAAACAGACTGTGCAGACTAGAATGATGTCCTAGTGCGATGGGAGATTATTAGCAACTTAGGCAAATGAAAGCATTTTATCATTGTAATATTTCTGACACCCAAAACTTTTGTGCCCACTAATATTACTTACCATTTTGTGACTTGCAATTAAGCTCAAGTCCCTAGAAACAGTACCTAAATGTGCTATCACTTGTACCTTATGCAAACCTGAAAAACTTGCTTCTTATATGTTAGTAATGCATAAAAAAGCAATGTTATATTTAGAAATACTTAGACCATATTTAGAAGTAAATGGAGAGGCAGCAAAAGCCACTTTGAAGACACTTTTACACGTTCACTAGTGGATCAGAATGACTTCCATTATTTTTCAATTTGCTTACACTCAGGCTCCCAGAAAAAGTTTCATTTCATAACACAATTTAAGAAAACCACTTAACATGGGAGCGGAGTCAAGTAAATTGTGGAGTGGGGTGACGCATTGGGGGAGGGGAGCTGTCATTTTGAGGGGTACAAAGTATAACTATTGCACTGAGTTGTACAGCTGAAACTAATTTAAAAAAATGTTTATTTCAAAAAAAAAATCTTAAAAAAAAATAAAAGAAAACCCACAACTCTTAATGCTGACATGAATTGTTTCTAAGCAGAAGAAAAACTCAAATGCCTGGAAATCATCATGGTCTGAGTATCTTTCCCTTCCCCCACAATTAGATGCTGGGAAGGGGGACTTTTTTCTCCCATCCACTGTAAAAGTTATGAGATTCTTTTGCTCAAATCACCCACAGGGAAGGTTTGGAAGTTCACGTATCTTCTAGGTTTGCCAGTTCTGCCAAAAAATTAAATGCCCTTATCATGCATGTCATATCGTACAGCTAACAAGAAAGAGAGCAAATGTAGCATAGCATGCATCCGGCAGCTACCATTGATCAGCCCAGCCTAGGGGCCCTTTCAATTTCATGTAGTGTACCAACCAAGGTAGTCACTTAAAAATGAGTAAGAACATTAAAGAGCCGTCATGTTGCACCTCGGAATATGTGTTTAACACTTTGAATCCTTTGTTGTGACTCTGACTCAATGATTTATGGGTTGAGGCAAAGGTATTTGATTCCTGTTTGACAGTACCTGTTTTGCACCATAGACGATGATTAAAGGCTCCTTGCTTACCTGTGAAGTTGATTTTCAGCAAGTAATCCTTGTACAACTTCTTCCCGTCCAGGATCTTCATAGCATCGCAAAGCTTGGTGGTGTTGGGACAGAGGGTGCGCTGCATTTTGTGCAGGGCGTGGGCCATGGCATACACCGCGTTCACCACAAACATGATCTTGGATTCTTGCTCGTAGTTGCTGCTGTCGATGGCCAGGTGCTTGTCGCAAGCACGCCGGTGGTTCCGCTTGTTCTGGAGGCTGCACTGGAACTTCTGCTCCCAGAAGTCCCTGAACCAGGGGTTGCGGTGGTTGTTGTAGGGGTTGAGGCTCTGGAAGTAGCGGTCAAACTGGCGGACTGGCTGCGAGGCAAGCTCCAGGGTGATGGCCCCGTAGGCCACGTGCTCGCTGCCCTTGATAATGCTCTCTTGCGCGCCCCAGCCGTCGCTGGCCACCCAGGTGAAGGAGGCATTGGCGCGGCTGGCGGCAGCGATCAGCTCGCGGGAGTCGTCGGCGCGCATGAAGAGGACCACGACACGCGCGTTGGGCTTTTGCAGTAGCTCTCGGATCACGCTGTCGTAGGACTTGCGGATGTTGGAGCGACCCACCTTCTCTGCGGTGGCGATGCAGATGTTCCGCAGGCGCGCCTCTTGCTCAAAGGCCTCGATCCCGGTCTCCCCGTAGTCACCCTCGGAGGCCACGGTGGACACGTAGGTCCAATTGAAGAACCGCAAGATCTCGGCCATGGCTTTGGCCTGGTAGAAGTCGGGGGGCACTGTCCTGGCAAAGTAATCATAGCGTGACTTGTCGCTGAGTTTGGCACTGGTGGACGCATAGCTTATCTGAGGAATCTGGAAGAGCCGGAGCAGGTTGGCCACCTGAGCAAGGGTGAAAAAGGGAAATATCTGTTTCAGAAACTCAGAGGTAAGTGACTGGACATAAAAAAATGAATAATACCAGCTTGTTACCCAGCTCCTTTTTCACTTCTAGGTCGCTAAACTTTTCTTGATGCTTTGCCAGGCGTATTCCTGGATACTGTATTGTGGCTATGAGGCAGCGTGTTCCACGCAGGTGGTTTATTTATGCTTCGGGAAAGGTCATAGTCGAGAAATGAGAAGGGCATGCCCCTCTCTCTCCTAGACTTTATGCTAGACTGTGGACTAGGATCAGTTCTGTTCAGGTGTCCTCAGTGTGGTTGTTGGAAGTGTCTGGGGTCCTCTTATAACTCAGGCAAACAATGAAGTACAGTGAATTGGCCAAATTTAGTTTTTAGACAACTTGGCTGTAGTTGTATAGAAAAAGCCTGGATGTTGTCTAATTCTCACTTCCCCCTCTTTTGCTAAAAACGGCATTCTCTGAAAGAGTTTAATTTTGGAACTGTATGCCACATGGACAGTCCAAATTAGACACTTATTATCTGGGTTAGGCAAAAGAAAAAAAAATCAATTATACTATATTTGGTCCACCCCAAATTTTAGGCATATACTTTTCTAAACTTCAGAAAAGCTTGACCAGTATTTTCTCTGCTTTCTCTTTCTTTTAAAAATTTTCTAACTTGAACTATGTGAAAAGAAAGCATAAAAGTGCTTTTTAAAAATAATATTTTAGATTAAAAAGCAAATAAAAAAATATTGAGGGCCTTGCCAAGAAAGAACCATCTATTTCAAAATGTTTAAAGCTTATTCTGAATAAAGAATTTACATTTCTTATATTCACTTATCAATAATAATTTCACTATTCATTACAGAATAAGAAGTGAAAGTTTATCTTTCGAAAGCTATCTTTCGAAAGCTTATCAAGGAGAATTTTATGCACAGGTTTTTATGTAAATATGTGTTTTAAAATGTCTACACCAATTATATCTATATCTAATAATAAGTTTGTTTTTATTTTTCCTGGCTACCCCATATATTCTGTACATGTCTATATACTGACTTTAGTTAAGTTACATAATATACTAAGTGGATTTTAATCAGAAACAACATTCAGTATTTTGATATACTCTGTACTTTGAAATTTTCCTTTTGGAAATTGTGGTTTCAGGTTTATATTCAACATGTAGGAAGCACAGCTTGAAATAAGCAGCTGTTAGCAAAGAGCACAAATAATATAAAACAACTGACATCTGAGTCCTGATTAATCATCATTTCAACTGGCAAAGGAACCCAACAGCCAAGTTCATACACAGTAACACAGCATGTTCATGGAGATCTGGCCTGCTATAAAACCAACACTTGATATAGCCCAGAGCTATCAAAAATATTGTCTATATTTTTTAAAATCCTGGTACCTCTCACTTAACTACAAATAGGACAGCTAGAAAATCTGGCATTTAGCATGCAATATAATGCAAATTTAGGACCCAAATCTCTCTTGCATTTTGTATTTGGTAAAGACTTTTTATATTTTAGAAGATGAATGAATTTTGGGGAATAAAGTGAGTGGAGGGATTGGTGGGTAGAGCTATTATACCATTTATTTCTTCTTTCCTCAGGACCCTAGACAACATGGCCTATACTATTTGAACATAGGAACATCGCTCATTTACTCAGCCTTATTGAGATGGCACTGAGCCACTACTGAGTACCTGGCTTCCTTTGGGTTTATGTACCACTGTGGCAGACTGGCTGATAAGAACCCTGTCCGTGCATAGGCTTGGCTTGATTATGAAGTTTCTGGGGAGCACTGGAGAGGACACTGCTTCTTGATGCTATGGTGTTCTCATCTTGAAGTTATACTCATCAGGACCTGAACCCCTCAGGGAGGCAGAGAATGAAAGGATCTAGAAAATGCCCAGAGACATTACTTTCTGGTCAGGACCCACAGTGAAAGAATCCTAAACTGGGGAACTTTCTTCTTCTGAGGGGTATGAGTGATGAGAAGCTGCTTAAGAAAACAGTTCTTGTCTTGTGACTGATAGAATCCTGTGGCTTCATGTCTGCCTCTTCAGGGTATCTGAGAATAATGTACAAACAAGACAGGCTGTACAAGAGAACGAGCTAGGCATAGAATAATGGCAATATGGCAACTACTCTTTACTGGAAAGGGCACAAGAAGCTGTAGCGTTTTTGGAAAGGTGGTGGGTCAGAATAAAACGGCAGCTATTGCCATCATTTTAAGGATAGTTTCTATCTCTCTATCTCTATCTCTATCTCTATCTGTATGTTTAATGAGGATATTACAACCTACTCTAGAAAAAGGAGGCATATTCAGTGAGCTGAAACATGAGAATGGAACATTTATAAGGAAATAAGTATAATCTCAATTGTATCAGTGACTATAGCGAATTATAGAACAAAGTGTTGATCTACTCTTATCATGATGAGCTCTTGTCAGAATTATTGGGTTGTCGGAAAAGTCATGATGTATTTTTTCTATGTTTTTCATTGCAAAAATGTGTCATGACTTTTTCGACAACCCAATAATTTACAGACAAAACAATGACAACAACAAAAGCCACTTTGCTCCATTTTCACATTCTGTGCTTTAGTCTCCTTAATTCTCACAGGCTCATGCCAATCTTTTGTGTTGTTCATGGAGATGCCCTGTACCTACAGTGCCCATCCGTTGTCTCTAGTTTTCTGAACACTAAAATTCCCCAATGCAGCCTAGCAACCTAGTGGGTTCTTTGGAGATCTTGTCTTTTCTGACTTGAGAGAATTCTGTATTGTCTGAATTATTTTTTGTCTTCCTGTCTCTCCTAAGCTATATACCTTTTTAGAGTCTCTATCCATGAGAAGTGTATCTGTACATTTAAAACATTTTTTTAAAGCATATATAACTAGATCCTGCTTTTTCTTCCTCCACTCCTACTAATAATCTAATTGGGTAACTTTCTTCTAGAATTTCATATTACTTCTCCATCCTAAAATGGTACTTATTTTAAAAATGATGTCCAGTGTAGGAGTTCCCCTTATTCTTCATGCTTTCTCAGAGAAACTATATGGGCAGTAAAGCGAGTCAAGAATGTTTCAGATGCCCAATTTTTAGACAACAGAGACAGGAAACATCCAGCTGACAACTATCTGGATATCCCCCAACCCTAGTTTTACATTTTATGTTAAAAATATGTTCCTATTAACAGCAGTTAGGCAATTCCTGGTGTATGCCACCAACATTGCTTTGGTTTCTCTCTCCTATTCTTCCTGCTGGCTGTCTTTCTGTGCTTCAAACTTCGGATTCATAGTCACACAGAAGAGGGTAGACAGGACGTTATGAGAGGATGGCCATGATACCTAAAGTGAAAATCTTGATTTTTCTCCCACTTTCTAATCATGCAGTTATTAACAACTTTCTTCACCTAGCAGAACTCAGTTTTTGCATCTCTAAAACAGATAATAATATCTGTCATAAAAGGCTATTATGACTATAAAAGGAGCATATACATACACACACACACACACACATATTGGGTTGTCGGAAAAGTCATGACACATTTTTGCAATGAAAAACAGAAAAAATACATCATGACTTTTCTGACAACCCAATATGTTTCAGAAGAAGATGTGGTGGGTAGAGAGAACCACTGGATGGGGAAATTGGTTCCAGATAAGTTAAAAAAAACCCAAAAAAACAAAAAAACACTTCCCAGTCTTTCTTGCTTCCTCATTCTCCCCAATGAGAATGTTTCCTAACCTGAAATTGGTGATACAATAATCTAAAAAAGTTATTTCACATCAAAATAGGTGAGAAGAATGAAAGAAAAGCTCATAATCACAGTAGCTGAGTTTGTCTCCAGCACTGCATCCTGGAAGAAATCGCAGATTAAGTGTTGTGATAACTATCAATAACCTTTGAGAAATCAATAATAGGAGACTGTTAGAGGGTGCAAAGGGAGGACTAAGGGCAAATTTGGGAACTATAAATCAAGAATAAATATCAATAAGCATGATATATTTTGGTAACTTTCTAGAGTATAGTTTTTTAAATAGAGAACATGCAAGCACTTAGAAATGTATAAGGCAATTGGCTATCAGGAATCAACACAGATTCACTAAAAATCAATTCCACCAGAATCTTTTCAACATTAGTTGAACCATTTAGTGAAGAGTTATAGCCACGGAGGATCATGACTTCTACAAGATATTGATGACATTACCTGGACTCTGGTGGGAAAGGAAAAGTGATAGGAATTGGAAGACAAAGGTAAATATACTAAAAGAGAACAACTTGGAAAAAAGTCTGTATGAGGTGGTCATGTAAGATTAAATTTTTATCAATGACTTTGGAAAAAATATGAATAAGCCACAAGATCATTATGTTCTAGAGCTGGAAGGAGCCATGAAGCTAACATAAGCCTTTTGCTTTTGCTTTATAAGTTAGGAAACTGAAGCTTACAAATAAATGAAAAAGCAAAATCTCTTGATTTTTCCAAAGGACTAGTCCCCCTCTCTGTCAATAAGATGATATTACAGAGGGAGAAATGTATGTTTCTGGACTTAAGTAAAAAATTACACACATGGAGAAAGAATAAGAAAAGTAGGAGAAATGAGGAAACAAATGCAACATTGAATGTTGCAAAAAGCCCCCAGAAGTCCAAGTGTGACAAAAGTCAAAGAGAGATAAAGTGGTTTGCTCTCTTTAGATTCCAATTTAGATCCAGCTGTTGTAGATGTACTACCTCCTTGAATTCTCATTATAATCTTATGAAATAGATATTACTATTATCCCATTTTAGCTTGAGGGACTGAGGCACAAAGCACATAGGGATCTTGCTGAAAAGCCCATAGGTGCTAAAGACAGGATTTGATCCTAGGCATTTTAACACTATACTCAACTTTCCACACTAGTTCAATCCATTCTGCAATCCAAGCTCTTAACCTCTGCCATATGCAATTCTTCTCACTACAATGTAGCAGTGATATATTTCAAGTTATAACATATTTGTCTTTTTTTTTAATTTATGAAGGCACAAACTCCTTGATTTGAAGATTGTAAGCAATCATTCCTTATTATTAAAAGTATACTTCTTGATTTCTCAGTCTATACTTTCTGGTGACTCTATAAACATTTGTTTACTGACTTATCATCTACAGAGATGAAAAGAGTTGTCTAAGAAATCAGGGGAAATTTCCACCGAGAAGTAGACAGTTTCAAGCTATAAATATCATGATCAGGTTTGGCTTTATGATTTATGTGACAAATGCAATGACCTTATGACAGGGCCTGTTATTTCCTAGGGTCTGAGAAGCTGTGTGCAAGCTTAGCAGAAGCCCTTTCCACATGTAGTGTGTACTAGAGTTTTATATTCAACGTTCAGGCACCTTGGGGTATCCATTTTCTGGATGGCTTGAATTTATCCAGGATTTGGTATTGCACTGTTTTCGTTGTAACCTATCAAGTCACAAATATATTAACTCTTTTTTTGCTCGATGAAAACTGTCTAGGAAGCTGGTCTTGGCCAGGTAACTACTATGTTTTCCAGCAAATACTAAGATCTCAAATTAGTATTGTTGTCTTTTTCCCAGTTTTGTAGTTGTAAGCTGGGATTATTTAGGATGGCTTTCACCTGCAATAGTTCAGCACAACACTGTTACATGTTGTTGAATGTCTGCTACCATTTTCCCATTGTTTTTCCCTCCAAATGAACTCAAGTCTATGTAGTTTCTTCAATTTACTGTGTTCCCAAATCTACATGCCTTTGCACGTGTTGATCCTCTGCTTAGGATGACCTTTACCACTTGTTTGCTCAGCTCATCCATTCAGGGGCCCCTTTTTCTGAGCTTTCTTAAACCCTCACTTCAGGCTGAGCTGTGTACCCATTCCCTGAGACTTTCACTCCAGGTATTTCCCTCATGACACTAATCAAAGTGTATGATTAGATAATTCACAGATTCCTCTACTGGAATAAAACTTTTAAGGACAGTGGATGTGTATTTTTAATCCCTCTTTCCTCAAAGCCTTGCAGAATATGGAGGCTCTCCATGTTTTTCAATGAATGAGTTGATGCATGAATTGATAGTTTCCTGCTTGTTCAATGTAACCTTTTCTAATTACAAAGATACGCTTCTATAGAAAAAAAAAAAAAGGTAACCACCAGCAAGCAATGTAAAGCCACTCACAAACACGCTGATAAACAATATGCTGTACAATGTGTATTCTGTACTAATTATAGTCAATTTTCACCAAAATAGGATGACATATAAGACAAGGAATTGGTGTAGACCCTTAGGAATCTGAAGCAAAGGTTTTCGTACCATTAAACACATTTCTCCAAATTATCTCCCTATGAGTAAGGAAAGTAGTAAATATCATACTAAGTAGATCTAGCCATTGCACCAATTCCCTTTAGGCCAATTCTCCTTTTTGTTTTAAGGAGAACAAACTAAGGGCCTTCTCCAAGCAGCTTTAATCCTCAAGCCACACAAACCTAAAGTAGGAGTCAAATAAACTTATGCCTAAGGCAGGCTTCACCAAGTGAACCGATACCAACGTCTGCTGGTAAGATCAAGTTTTTCTGGAGACAAATACGTTATGTGCAAGACACATAAGCAGCCAATCACTCAGCTCATTATTGGTTGCTCACTTATTCTTTCTTGGGAATGTGTAAAACTTGACCTTTCCCATAATCACTCGCTGATTGTGGAGTGATGCTACCGTAGGAATCCAAACCATCCTTATTCAACGTGGGGAATTTGGGGTTAAAGACCAATGTATTTGGGAGTTTTACTTCTCCTGACATTTTTTAGCAAGACATGGTGACTCTTCTCTTTGGGATGTCAGGTGTCATGCTTTATTCCAGTGATGTTCTAATCATGGAAACAAAAGAGTCTGAACTATGGGAAGGAGCTCAGGAAGTCTAGTATCCTTTGCTGTTGTGAAAACATGAAAATATGAATTGAACGTTTCAGAGTTACCTCTGAGCGTCTACTTCAGTCCTGAGGTCACGCTTCCCATTCAGGACATCAACGATGTACCCATTTGAAACATGAGCTTTATGCCTTCTGTGGTGACACAATACCTCATTTTTTTTTTTAACAAAAGAGAAAAAGGAGTATGCAAATTTAGTCTAGTAGAAATAAGCTTCCCCCTAAGGTAACTGTCCATCATGAGGATTCTTTTCAGAACTTCCCTTGCTATTGGCTTTTGAGGCTGTGCTAATACTTTCATGGGAACAACAGTCATTGGTTTTTATGTGGATCTATGCTTAGCTACAAAAATTCCAGATGGCAAAGAGGCATTATATGCTTACTTTCCAAGAAAAGTGCTATCTACAGAGCTGAACTGTATACATTTGAAAAAGAACCCACTGCTGCTATCTTGGGAATCAGGAGACTCAATGGCCACCTCCATGGGTTTGCCTTTGCATTCTGTGCTGTCCATATATGTCTTTGGGGCTGGTGTCTAAGAATAAGCCTACACCTTCAGTTGTTTTATTACACATGCAGTGCTGAATGCCTTGTTTCATTTTTTTAATTAAATGCCTATATATAAGCCTGGAAGAGAACCACTGATTGCTGTACTTCGAACCATCTGCTATCTCACAACCCAGGTTATTACATAAAGTGAATTTTAAAAGTTGTGATGCTAAGAGCCCACAGTGACCCTCCTATTTAGATTGATCAAGTTGCTCTGTTAGTTGTACAGCATCCCAGGGTGGCTTGGATTTTAAACGGTAACTGGAAGTGGTATGTAGTTGAGAAGCTGCCTGAGGAATTCAAGCTGTTCATATCACATGAGTTATCTGCCTATAAAGGATGCCAATCATATTGTTACTGTGGAAAAGATTAGACACTTTTTTGGGGGGACCACACTACCTGCAGCAGCTCATCTGGGAATGTTTTGCATGAAAGGAGTTGACTGAAGCCCATGTCTGAATGCCAGAGATTAATCTGGATTTAGGAAATCAAATAATGGGGGTGTAGCAAATGCCACTTTACTCAGTATAATCTGCAAAATCACTGATTCTTTTTTTAATTTAATTTAACTTTTTGTATTAGTTTCAGGTGTACAAAACAACATATATATATATATATATATATATATATACATACATATATATATATTAAAATATTTTTATTGGGGAATTGGGGGGGAACAGTGCTGAGGAATTGGGGGAAGGGGAACAGACAAGTTGCTGTCGTTTTTTTGTTCTTCAGTCCAGTTGTGGAGGACGTTGCTTCACTGGCCCAAGTTGGCACCATCATTGTGCTCTTCCCGGGTGAGGCAGATCAGTCACCAGCTTCTGGACAGCCGCTCACTGCGGCTGCTGCCCGCTCACGCTGGCTGCTGGCTACATACGGTAGCCCACGGCAACCCACTACCACAGGGGCTGCAGCCTACGCCATTGCCGGTGACTCAGGGCAGCCCAGCTCCAGGTTGAGCTGTTGTTCAGCATTTTAGCTGTAGAGGGCAGTGTCACTGGCCCTCATATGTGGGATCCAAACCGGGTCTCTCTGGCATCCCAAGACAGTTCTTAATCATCGCACCACTCGGCCGGCCCCAAAACAACATATTGATTAGACATGTACACCCCTCACAAAGTGATAACCCTCTCAAGTCCACTACCCCTCTGATGTTGTATATAGCTGTTACAATACAATTGACTCTGTTCCCTATGCTGTACTCGATATCCCATAAGTGTGTGTGTATATATATATATATATATATATATATATATAATATATTTCATGAATATATATTTCATATATATATATTTAATAAATATATATAGTATATATTATATACATGCATATATATATTTAATGTATAGTTGACATTCAATATTCTACATCAGCTTCAGGTGTATAGCACATTGGTCAGGCATCTGCACAATCTATGAAATGATCCCCCTGATAAGTCCAGTACCCATCTGGCAACTTACATAATCTTTACAACATTATTGGTTATATCCCCCATACTGTATTTCACATCCCCGTGACTACCAATTTGTATACTTTCTAATCCCCACGGGACCCAAAAACACTCTAGTCAAAGATTTATATTGCCATTCCAATTCAACAGCATGACTCAATCCTGATTTCTGATGATTTTGCATGGACATTTGAGATAGAAGATCCCTTAATCATGGCAGAAACTTTAAAAAATGACTTGAAGTAACCCGGATTTCTATCCCAACCTTTCCATAAATTGCTGGAATTAACACTTGTGATTTAGAACCCAGACTGTGAGACACTTTCATTTTCTTTATTTGTGACTAAGGGACTTATTATTAGCAGCAAGATTATCCATTTTGTCATTCTCATAGCTCATCGCTAAGGTTGAAATGATATACTGACCACATAGGTCACATTTTTTTTTCAGAAGACTGGCGTTATAAGACACATCAAGTTTCTCATCATGACAATGCTACTCCACATTTGACAAGTGTCTGTCTTGTTTCCTTACTAACAAGGCACTATAGTCTCAGAACAACTGTATTTCTACCTACACTTAGCAGGTACTTACAGGAGGAACAAAAAAGGATTTTCCCCACTAAATCAGTCTATATCTGCTCTTTGCTCCTTTTGTACCCCAATAATTAGTTTCCAACAGAAATCATGGAACTGAATTGGTTTGGATTCCAGTCACTAACAATAGGATCCAAAGGTTTATGTTATATCTGGTCCAGAGTGCGTTCGTGTTTGCCAGATGCACAGGCAAAAAGCACAACTCCCAGGGTGATTTGACACCAACAGACTTGGTAGAAACAGGTCCTTTAGTGCCTTAGCTATTGATTTTTGACAATGCCTCTTGAGAGCCACAAGTTAAACTGTTAGAAAAGGCCCTAGTCTTTTCTGTCAAAGACTGCAAAGTTTAAAAATATATTTCCTCTTTCTCACTATTGTTTAAATATCTCCAGTTAAAATATACTTTCTCATTATTGTGTAGAGGTTTCAGTTAAAAATATACTTTCTCACCATTGTATAGTAATTCCTCATTTTCAAGCTTACCTACTCTTGTAACTAGGTAAGTCTTGCTTTTCTATTAGCCAATCAGTTTCAATTGTAAGGTCACGCTCTCACCAATAGAGTATGACATAGTGGAACCTGTGTGAGGGATAAAAACCACTCAGAGTGCTTGCTAGACCAGCTTAGGGTGGCTCCGCACCCTTCTGCAGAAGTAAAGTTTGCCTTGCTGAGTTACTTTCGACTTCATGTGTCTTTATTTGCAACACAGCTAAAATCTGTTCCCAACAGAACTAATCCATATTTTTCTGTAGCCCTTGAAGTCACTGTACAGTAATAATATGACAAATATACCCTTATCAATAAAAAAGGCATTCCTGTCCTTGTTGGCTGTTAACCAAAGGCCAAAAGCTGTTGGGTAGGCTTAGGGGGATCTGAGGGCTGTAGGCTAGTTTTAAAAAAAAAAGATTATTGTTTACTTCTGAGACACTGTGGCAATAATTAAGGCAGAGGGATATATACCATATTATGTGTAGTCAATAGGACTGTGTTATTCATGTTTTCCTGTTCACTTCATTAATTCAACAGATCCATCAGGTACAAAAACAGATAGTATAGTGATGCAGTGCACAAAACTGGAATCAAACAGGCCAGCATTGAAACCCTAGCTCCTTTTCTCGCTAGCTGTGTCTATTTAGGGAAGTTATTTTAATTCCTTAAACTTTAGTTTCTTCATCTGTAAAAAGGGAATAATAGTAGTCTCTGGATTATGAAGTTATATGAGGATTAAATGATAACACACGTGGATTAAATTATAAGCACTTAAATCACCAGCTGGCACATAGTAAATGCTCAAAAAGTGATAAAGTGATAGAGATGATGAATAATGTTGAATCCAGCAGTTGTTCATTCAGCAAACTTTGATCGGTACCAATTATACAAGGCCCTATTCTAAAATTTAGGTTTTTCTAAGATGAGTAATGTACTCCCACTATCTATCTTCCAGGAAGTTATAGTCTGGTAGGAGACAACAAAACATAATGAGGGTAAAATTTGAGATATATGTATACACACTGATACAAAAACACAGGTGAAGGAGCAACTAATTACATTCAGGTGAGTCATGGCAGGCTCCCATATAGAGATGACATTTAGACTTAATCTTGAAGAGTAAGTGAGTTTGCCAGGCAGAGAAAGGAGAAAGAGAGTTTTTAGGCAGAAGGAAAAACACAAATACAGAGATGGGAAATGTACATTTGTTTTCATAGTATCAAATATTGTAGTTCAGTATTATCTGGGTGCCTGGTAGGGATTATTAGGGTAAGGAAGAACAGAAGGACTGTGGCAAGCCTGCTAAGTATTTTATACGCTATGCTAAAGATTTTGTATTTTATTATTTAAGAGATAAAATGACATTAAAATCATTTAATTAAGGGGATGACATGACCAAAGTTATGTTTTAAAAAGGCTACAGTGGAAGACATCCAACTTGAAAAGAAAGTCAGGGAAGGGTAATCAGATGTACAAAATACTCATTCTGACTTTGGCTGTGAGTTCATGAAGGCCAAGGACCATGTAATACCGATAATAATGAATAAGTTAATAATGGAAAGGTCAAGGCTGGAGGTTTAAAGAAAAATTTGAGTCCACTTAAAACCATTTACTTGATTGGTAGTAATTACTGAAGTACTTATGTCTTAATTTGTTCTGTTTGTGTCATTACATGTCACCTTGTATCCCCTTTGGAAGGGAGCAGGCCATAATATTAGTTGTTGGAGGGTGTAGAAAGGATAAAGAGCTTTTAAATTATTGGTAACATTCAGAAAAGATAACATGAACACTTTCTTTAACATAGAAATAGAAACTTAGAGTCTGTTAAATAGCCATTGATAACAGTTGAAATTCACCAGATGGCACCAACCTGCATTTATTGTTGCATTTCTTTAAATCTTGTATAAATTATATTCCTTAAAACTACTCTGTAAACCTAGGTCATCTGTGCTTAATGCACATCTGTAGTTTTTATTTTGATGAAGTTACTTTTATATAGAAAAATGATGAACACATTGTAGACTATGTGTTCAATCGCATCTGTTTTCCACGTTGGAAGAGCTTACTAATTGCCTGATTAGCATTCTATGAGGCCACCATTGTGAACCTAATGGCAGCTACCCAAATTGGAGGCCCGGTGCCTGAGAGGAAACAGCTAGTCCCTGGGATGCACACCTTGCACATTTGACCCTACTGAGTGATGGCAAGCATCTCAATATGCTTTGCCATTCTCACCACTTTGGCAAGGAAATCTGGTCTATATTTGGAATATAATTTTCATAAGTGTTACTTCTATAGTATTCTCCCCTGTGGTAAGAGTCAGGACTTTATCACTAGTAACAGAGGGATTTCCACAATCTACCAGGTGGTGATGTCAAAAGTAGTGCCGCCATAATTCAGTGCTCAAAGTCCCACGGATACACCAACTGGAATATCATTGTTTACTTAGAGTTTAACTGCAGGTGTTTTTGGAACACTATTCCTACATTTCCAAAGTCCACTGCTTGGAAAAATGCTGTGTAAGTTTTCAACAGCATTTTTCATAGACCAGTAAAAGCATTTCTACTACATTAAATCAATGGCCGTTAGTATCAAATGCTAAGTGTTGTCTGTTTCCATGTTGAAATACTGAGCCTTGTACAGATTCATCTATTAAAAAGGCACACATTTAATGGTAATTTGGAAAGAGAACTTTGTGTTATTGAAGCAAAATCATATCTTAGGTTTAACTAAAAGAGTCAGGAGTCCTATTTTAATTAGCTTGCCATTTAATCTATAATCATAGTATAAAACATTTGCTGATATCTTAGGAATGTCTATATACCTTCCTTTTCACCCCATGACATCCATAACAGACATGTGACCACGATAGAAGCCCTAGGCCATTCTACTTATTGCCCTGTGGACAGTGGTCCTGATGGTAGCTTCCTGTTTTTCACAAGACTAGTTTCCAAATAAACACCTGACAGAAGGGGGACTAATTAATTAATAAATGAACTCCAAAGCCAAGGTAAAAATAGTGCACCTTAGATAATACCTCTGGTGATAAATTTCTACAATGAAACAATGTTAACAAAAGCATTTTTAGATTTGGCTGAATGGATAAGAAAACAAGACCCTTACATATGCTGCCTGCAAGAGACTCACTTTAGAATGCAAGACACTAACAGACTGAAAGTAAAGGGATGGAGAAACATATTTCATGAAAGTGGAAACAAACAAACAAAAATGGGGTAGTAATACTTATACCAGACAAAACAGACTTTAAAACAAAGGCTATAATAAGAAACAAAGAAGGGTCCAGTAATCCCACTTCTGGATATTTATCCAAAGAAACCCAAAAAGCTACTTTGAGGGGACATGTGTATCTGTATGTTCATTGCAGTATTATTTACAATGGCCAATATGTGGCGGCCACCTGGGTGTCTGTGGATGGATAAATGGATAAAAAGCGGGAGGTATATATACAATGAAATATTGCTTGGCCATAGAAGGGAATGGGTTCTCGCCATCTGCCGCAGCATGGATGGACCTAGAAGGTATTGTGCCGAGTGGAGTATGTCAGGCAGAGAAAGACAATGCAATGGGATTTCACTTATAGGTAGAACCTAAAGAACAAATAATCAAAGAAAACAGAAATAAACTCAAAGATACAAAAAACATTTTGACGGTTGTCAGATGTGAGGGGGAGAGTTGGAGATGGGTGAAAAAGGGGAAGGAATTAAGAAGTACAAATTGATTGTTACACAGTAGTCATGGGGCTGTAAGGTAAAGCATAGGCAATATAGTCAATGATATGGTAATAACTATGTATAGTGCCAGGTGGGTACTAGACTTGTCAGGGGATCACTTCTTAAATTATATAAATATCTAGCCACTATGCTGTACACCTGAAATAATATAATAGTGGATGTCAGCTGTAATTGCAAAAGTGAAAAAGGGGGGAAAGATGAAGGGGAATAAGAAGTCCAAATTTCCAGGCATAGAACAAATAAATCATGAGGATGTAATATACAGCATAGAGAATATAGTCAATAATATTGTGATAGCATGGTACAGTGTCATGGACTTATCATGGTGATCACTTTTTTGGGTATATATATAAATGTTGAATAATTATGGTGTCCATCTGAAACTAGTATCATATTGTATGTTAGCTATGTTTTAAGAAAAATCTTTAAAAAAAGAAAGATAGTAATGGAGATGTGTGTTTATGTGGTGGGCACTTGGGACAGGTTTCTCCAAAGGGCTGGGTTTGAGCTAAGAACTAAAGGAGGGAAGGATTTGGCAAGGCCCAGAGATAGCTCTAGAAGATCACATTCCAGGTGGAAGAAATAGTATGTTCTTTCTTCTATGAAAAAATATGCAGATACTATCCAGTAGACTATGAGAAAGCAAATTTCCAGGAAGACTTCAAAGGCAGGTTTTCTGTTTATACATGTCTAAAAGTCTTTTTCCTGTTCGGCTCCATTCCTTTCTTTTCAATCTGCTATTCTTTTTGGTCCCCTAGTACTTATGCTGTCAATTGATTGTCAGGCCCTTTACTTGTATCTGTTTTATGTATGGATTTGACATTTCCAAATTTGTTTATCCCTGTCTCAGGGGCTCATGAGATGTCTACTATTTCAAAATTTTATTTTACATTCTCTCTGCTCCATGTTGCCCAGACTCTACACAATAGTGTTCTTGCTGTACCTAAAATATACGTGTTTAATAAATGCTTATTTTCTGATGAAAAATGATTTTATGAGTGCCCTAGTTCTAGTACATAGGTAATTGAGATGTTTGATTCACCAAGTTCATAAAAATCAAGTGAAATAACAATTAGCCAGACTTCTTCAAAGTGACCCTGAGAGGACAGAGCCTATCATTTATTTTGCTTTATGTATTAGCTACTTCCTTTGTAATCATTCATATCCTAATGTAGAGTATTTTGCTTGAACAAAACATAATTACAAAATTAAGAAACGCCCTTACATACCATATGCAGATGGTCCCTGACTTATGATGTTGCAACTTATAATTTTTTTACTTAATGATGGTGTAAAAGTGATATACATATGATAGAAATTATACTTTGAATTTTAATCTTTTCCAGGGCCAGACATATGTAGTCCAATACTCTCTCATGATGCTGGATGGTAGCAACAAGATGATTTTGCCCAATTGTAGGCTAATTCTGAGCATGTTTAAGTTAGGCTAGGCTAAGCTATGGTGTTCCATAGGTTAGGTGTATTAAATTTATTTTTAATGTACATTTTTAACTTATGATGTGTTTGTTGAGACATACCTGATTATAAGTTGGAGAGCATCAAATACTAATATGTACTTCAAATACTAATATGTTGCTTCAGTCTCCTCAATAATAGACCAGCTTTTACTTGAATAACTCCAGTGACAGAGGACTCACTCCTTTACATTCCCCTCCTTCCAGACTATTTCATTTCTAAGAACTCTTTCTATGTTGGTCCTAACTGTGCCTTGCTCTAAATCAGTTTGTCAGTGGAAAAAAAGGAGAATTTTGTAATTTGGCAATGTATGGAAATATTTTTAGATGTCACAAACTTGAGGTGCTGCTGACATCTAGTCTGGTAGGTAGAGGTCAGTGATGCTGCTAAACATCCCACAATGCACAGGGACAGCTGCATACCACAGAGAACTAACTGTTCATCCTTATAGTGCCAAGGTTGAGAAACCCTGCTCTAGATTCATTTATATCTACAAAAAATGTTAATTTTTCCATTCAGCAGTCTATCTGATACTTGACACAGCTAGCTATCTGAAGGTTTTTACACCACCAAGTCCTTCAACTATTTTTCTGATGTTCCTGTAATGAGACCAGCAATTCACGTGTGACTCTCCCCAAAAGGGCTTGAATTTAAAAGAGGAATGAATAATTAAGAAAAGGCAATGCTCAATATAAATTGACCAGTGGTGATCTACTTTCACACTATGGAGGAGGAATAATAGAGTAGTGTCTTTATGTGTTGTTCTCCTTATCTCTCATCTAGATAAAATCTGTGAAACATACTGCACGGGATTTATTTAAGGAGTATTTTTCTCAGAGACATGATGTGAGCACTGCATGGCATGTGCAAAACCATGTCATGATAAGCAGTGTTATAATGACCATCTCCCAGGGTTAGAGTTCCCAGCAGGTGGATATTGCTAAAAATTCTATAAAAAGGTTTGATTATACCAGGGGTGGGAAGAGGTAGTAAGATCCTTTCAGGGCTCCCTTCTGCCCTTTCTACGAGTTCAACTTTTAGATAGCATGTAACCCAAATCCCCATTTGTGGCTGAGGTCACTTTAACACTCTAGGATACAACAATAGCCTGTCATGTGCCTCTAAAATTTGCTCTGGCTAGGCAAGAAAGACTGATACAATGATACATCCTCTGGAAAGAGTGAGGGACATTTTTGGAACATTTCAAAAAACTTCTAGACTGGACAACTTAGAAACTCTAACTACAGCTTATTTGAAAGAACACAAACATAAACACTGCTTTAAAATAAGTACCACATAGACAATTGTGTAGCTATAGGCAACTGGCCTGATCTCTTCTTGAATAAATAACCATTTTCCCTGAAGTGGGTGGATCACAGGCTTATCGACAAGAGCAGAACAGTCTTACAAATGCTTTTAAAAGAAACTTATCCACTAGAGGTGACGAATAGATCCCATGTATGTTTGCTAATAAAGAAGGAATTTGGTGCTAGCTTTCATTGACTACTGAATTAAGAAATCAATACTGTTGCTTTATAAAAGGGACCACCACAGAGTGGTTTGTCTTACTTAATAAGAGCCTTGAGTAAATAATTATCCAGGCCTTCATCAGTGGTGATACAGCTTAACCCAGCAAACCATTAAGCATTTCTCCTTTCATGCTGTTTTCACTATCTGCAATCAGTGCCTATTGTATGAACTAACACAGCAGGGAATATCTCCTCTGCTGACTTCCAGGAGAATTCTCCTTAGTGGGAAAATAATGAAAGAAGAGGAAGCTGGAGAGAAAGTGCCTCCTGAAGCAATCCTACCAATAAAGCAACCCCGGCCCAAAAGGAGAGATTATAACCTCTAACTGACCCAACCACAAAAATGGAAGATGCACAAATATTATCATTCTCTATAATTCTCTCAACAAGCAATTTTGTGACAGAAAATTTTGTGACCTGGTTTGGAGCTGGATGCTAAATTAGATGATAGAAATTTTAAAAATTGTATGGTAGATTTGTACTAGTATATTTTCCTCTATAGTTTCACATTCTTTTTTCCCCCCTACTCAGTTAAAGCAAAGACATTTTCCAGTAAATACTGAAGAAGTCAAAAGCAGTTAAAAACGGATGGCAGTTTTGACTGATGTGCATAAATCTTTGTGGCCACCAGCTACACGCTGTCACCACGGTTTACCAGACACAGTAGAAAGTTTGCGACCTTAATTGTCCAACCTCGTATGATCAGAATCAGTCCAGGAGCAGAAGTAGGTGAGTGTGAGAGGTACCCCGAAAAACCCTCTCTGCTGAAATGGTTCCCTCGTTAGTGTACCAGAGTGCCTTAAAATCATCATTAGGAATTTATTGCTTTGGATTACCATTGACGATTTTTTGGAATTCTTAGTAGAAGACAGATATGTTTCAAAAGGATAACACACTTAAATTCTTAGCTACATAAGAATCTCCTAAGGCCTCTTTTCATTTATGATGCCTAGCTGAAAAGAAGGCCTGTGGGAAACGGTTCTTTGGAAGATGGCCTGGAGTTGCAGACAAATTGCTCCATCTCCCGGCTTACCTTGGTTTGGACCAGTGTGGCCTAATCAGAGCCTGAGCAGTCAAGACCCTTGGGGGCCATGGAGGAGGGAGTGAAGCTCTCTCTTTCCCTTCCTCTCCAGGACACCCCTTACGCCTGTCAAGGCCTCTGACCTCTTGCACACAGACCTCTGCCACCACTTTCTGATGGACATTGCTCAGATCCAGCATCTCATTCCCACTGTGGCCCAATTACCCCTTCTCCAGTACAACTTTCATTCTATCAGTCATCCTCAAAACCTTTCTAAAGGTCATTTCTTACTTGTGAGCCCCATGAACATACGCATCCTGAATTGTAGTCCCTGTTATTTCATAGTAGTATTGTACCCACAGGCTGATTTTAAGTTCCTTGAGGTCAAGGCTGTATTCTTTATTGCTTTCGTGGTCTCTTTAACAACCACACCAGTGAGAGCTTTGTACAGATTGACTTGCTGATGAAGCACACGAGGGACCAGTAATGACTTCATGGAATTGCTTGGCCACTGGGAGGGTAGGCCATGGAGTTGGTTTTCGATGCAGCTGTTCTATTGACTTTTCCTATAATTTTACGGACATAATACTTAAAATTTATGAGTCTGTTAGTTTTTTTGGTGAGGCATTTCCCGCAAAGCCTCTCAATTTATCCTCTCAACAACTTTTGAAGATAGAAGCTATTTTCCTTATTTTATAGGTAAGCTAGTAAATGGTGGAGTTGGAATTCAAGCCCAAGTCTTCCTAGTGGCAAAATCTATACCATTTTCAGTAGAGCCTAATAGTTTTGTTTTTTTAATTTATATTGTGGAGACAAAAATCATATTAGCATTTGTGACTTTATGGTGATATGGACCAGATACATAAAACAATAAGCCAGGTCCTTTGATGATTAAGAAATGGCTTCTTCCTTTGTAAACAAGTACAGGATTTTAATAGGCCATATTTTTTTCCCCCTAAAACAATTGGACCTCTTTTGAGGAGTATATAGGTAATAAAAGAGTAAAATTAGGTGAAACATATCTATTTGCCTGGCATAGTTTGTTAATTACTTTAGATAAATAGATATTTACACATATTCTGTAGAGTACTATTTACTGCACTGGGAGAAACTAAGGTTAGAAAGGCATATATATATATAATTCCTTACTAGTGATATTATCGGGTATAATATAAATATTCATAAATTGATTAGCTCTCATCTGGTGAAATTTTACTGAAAGTATGGCAGATGCATATCTTTAATTCTCTCTTCTCAAATACCAAATTCCATCTCTCCTGATCCAAGTATAGAAATAGTGGCAAAATTAACATGATATGCTTTGAGGTGTATAGTGTTTTCTATCTAATGAAGTCAAAGGGTGTTTACGAAAAAACAGTTATCCTAATTACTCATCATATGAGATGTGCTCAGAAGAAGGAAAGAAATTTGAAATATCTCATTTAGAACAGCACAGAGCTATACGTAAAATGTTCAATGCCACAAATCTGGACTATAGAAACAAGGTTATTCCAATACAAATAGAGCTGATTAAGTGGTTTGTGACATACAAATACAGCATGAGTGTAATATAGCGTCCTTCAGTGCTTGGAGTTTTGATTATATTAATTTGGTAGGAGGCAAAGTATATGACTCCTTGAATCATGACCTTTTATTGCTATGACATTAGTGTTCTCATCAGAAAAAAAAATATTGAACTTCAAGCAACATCTAGAAATTATATGAGATGGTTGAAAGAGCACAAAAGTACAAAAGATCTGAATTCTAGCTCCTTTGCTACCTACGAATGGGAATTTTATGAAACCAATCTTTCTGGGGCTTGGGAAAATGAGAAGCTGAGCTAGATGATTTCTCAGCTCATTTCCGTCTCTAAAATTCTGTGACCCTATAAGTGATCATTGTAAGAGTTTGAAGAAAATGTTCCTTCTTTCCCTAACAAAATTACGTGAGCCAATTACCAGCTTTTTATCTAATTTAAGTTATGTACTAAATTGTTCTTTCTTTTTTTTTTTGTAGTAATTATCTGGTTTTTCTGAATATATTTTCAGATTTATAGCATGAAAAATTATAGTTTATCTCTGAACAAAACTATGCTTTAGTATAAATTAGTGTGAAAAAATAGAGTTCAGTGACATTGTATTTTCTTGTGGTTGATTATATCAGTGGCTTAAAATCAGTACTCTACCATTATCCCTACATCATTTGTGGTATAAGTTTGCTGCGTTTGTCCTGTGGGCTGAACGTATTTCCCTCCTCCTTGACTGTGGGCTGAGCCCTTTGATAATGGGAGTTAGCAGATGTCATGAAAGCAGAAACTTGGAAAGGGCCGGTGCAGTTAAGTTTGCATTCTCTTGCACTTCTGCCATCACTCTGAGAAGAATATGCCTGGGCTAGCTCACTGATTCGAGGTGGAGGATAAGGACAAACATGGAACAGAGCCAACCCAGCCTTAATCAGCTCACTCCTGCTGATCATCAGACTTGTAAACTATAATAATAAATAACTTTTGTTTTAAGCCACTGAATTTTGGGGTGAGTTGTGGTGCTGCAATATGTTACCTGATATGCTTCTAAACAATTTTTATTAATAGAGAACTTCTGTCTGCAAACCCATATTATCAACTACCCATAGAAATGAATAATTACATTTTTAATATTACCCGTTGATGAAGTTAGTAGAATGTTCTTTTTTTTGTTTCCCCAACACATAAAACCAAAGAGACATAGCATTTTAGTAGTAGTACTGGGCAACCTTACCTGTATGGAAACACTGCTGTAAGAGCCACCAATGACCCCTGCAATGACGAGTGGGATATTTTCTTGAATGGCATAGGATCCATCAGGACACATATATTCAGCTTCATCCACTTTAGTCAAAGATGCCCTGACAAATTCCAGTGATTGCTCTAATGCATAGGTATCCCTTGAGCATGTATCCAAAATGTGAACACCCAGCTTCACTCCTGGTAGCAAGTAATTGTCTTTGTTGATTTCATCAATAGCAAACAACATGGCTTCCAGGCGTTGGATCCCTCGGTCTTCATTGATTCTCCCACATTCTTCTATTCCAGTGCCTTTTTCATTAATAGGAAATAGGCCCCCTAAAACAAGGTCACCTTCTATTTTAATCTCCCTCCTCATAAAGTTATGGTCCCCTAAAGAGAGTAAAAATCCCTTTGAAAACAAAGCTAAGGTAAGAACTTGGAGTCTTGTCAACATCTTCATGAATCCTGTTTCTGTACCTCTAGGAGATATCAACGGAAGGAGTCAACGTTGTCCGCTAGTCTTCCTCTCTCATTTCCAAACTTGACCTTTGGCCTGTCCTTCAAATAAGGGAGGAACAGACTAGCAGAGCCTGTCACCAAATTCCTAGAGAGAAAAAAATTATATGAATAAAAATTATAAAGAAAGCAACAATGATTACATTGATGGTCCCCATTCAGAACTTCAGTGGGTTAACGACTCAAATCACCATTTACTAAACACATTCTGCACCGTTGCACCAGGCACTCGACCACTATTCTCACCCTTACAACCCACTGTGATGTAGATCTTAGTGGTCCCGGCTCCCAGAAATGGACACGGGTGACTAAAGAGGTAAAGTGACTGACAAAGTGTACTTAGAATGGAGGTGGTGTTCATACTCTGGTTTTTCTAATGCCAAGTTCAGTACTCTCTCTAATGAGTCATTTGCTTAGCTATTGGTAGGGTAACAACTTGGTAATGAGTCTTTATTCCCTTTCTTTCAGGTACCTTTATAACCAACCCCTTTTTATCCATTCTTGCCTTTCCATTTGGAAGGAAAACAAAACACAATTATAACTCTGTCATCATTTCTGCATTCCTACCACCACATCCTTGTCCTCCTCTCACAGGTGACCTCTTCAAAGGAACTGTCTGCAGCGTTGTCCCCGCTTCTCATTCCAGACGCTCTCAGCCCACTGCAACCAATATTCTGCCTCCACTGCTCTAACAAAATGGCTTGAGGAAAAGCTACTACTGATCTCCTAGTTTCTAAATTCAATATATCCAGTGTAGTCCTCAGTTTACTTGACCTTAATTGAAATCTTGACTGTTTTCTAGCAGTTGCAACTTTCTAGGTTTCTGTTCTCATGCTTCATTTCTGACTCTATCTCAAACCCCATTGTTGCACACTCCCCACCCCTGCCCCATTCCTGAGCTAGCTTGTCCAGTGCTCACAGTTGAAACCACCACTTAAATGACTCCTAGGTTAACTCCCTGCTGAACAGCTCTACCCCACACACCCCTCTGTCACCTCAAGGTCTATGTGTCGTGAGTTCTCCCTTATCTCTGTGAATAGGTCTTCTCTCTACCCAGGTTCTCGTACCTGAAACCTGCATGCGAGAGCCCTTCTCCTTTGATCCTCTCCTATTTCCTTTCCACTAGCCACTAAGTTCTGTGGAGTCTCCCTGCTTAACATCTCTCACATCTGTCTTCTTCTCTTCTGTCCCCACTGTGCCAGGCTCTTATTATCTCTAACAGGATGTAGCAGTAGATTTCTAGAGAGCTGCTGCCAACTTCTGAAGCACCTTTTTGTGAATTAGGGAAAGATAGATTTCCTCGAGCACAAAACTTTAGGCTTTATTATTGTATAACCTGTACATGATAGATACTGGGGAAAGTGTTGGTGGCTGCCTCCTCCAGCCAGCCAATGTTATGCAACTCCTGATGTGGCCTTCCCATGTAGAGGGCAGCTAGGGTTTGCACAGTAGATTGTTACATAGGAGTTCCATAAATTGAGCTTCTTTTTACATGGTAGGCTAGAAAATATGCAACTTTTAGGTATCAGTCAAAGCCCCACTCTGAGGATCATGTTTTTGACAGAAGGCTAGGGTCTTCCCAGGGATTTTTCCAAAACCCTGGTGAGGAGCAGCCTGATGGCGTGCACACAAACAAATGGAGTGCCCTACTCCTTGTCACCCAACTCCCTGGTCAGCACACTCACTCTGCTTACTTATCCCCTTTCCTCCTAGAGGAGGTGACTTGTACAACATTCAGAGTTAGGTGAGAGAAGTGGTGACAGGGACTCCTGGAGCCCTCTCCTGATGGGTACAATTACCTGCCCGTGTGTGTGGTTGAGTGTGCCTCTCTGCTCTCCTGCTTTGTGCATAATTGTGTATTGGTGGGGTTGTATGAAAGAGGGGGCTCTCCTGGCTGCTCCTCAACTCACTCAGGGTTCCTGAAAGCCACGCCACCTCCACCTCTGTGCTCTCAGATAAGTTAGCAAATGTTAACAATCTGAATAGTGTCCCATTGGAGGAAATACTCTGTCTAACGCATAATCTTAATTGCTGCTCCTGTCAATTTATGTCGACTCCCCCTTGCCTCTAGGTTGCACAATTGACTACTTCATGTTCCATGATCTTGTCCGTAGCTAGCTCTCAAGTCTTACTATTTACCATGCCCATCAACTTCATCCCATTTTTGCCTTCAAACCTTGTGATTCAGCCATGTTGAACTACGTTCACTTCAGTGGGTGCCAGGATGTTCATGACCTCTTGATTCTGCTTCTATTTTTTCCCTTGGCAAGAAATTCCCTTCTACCCACATTGATCTTGGAAACATCCACTTATCATTTAAGACTCAGTAGTCACTACCAGGAAAGGCCAAGAATTCTTTCCAATCTTCCTTCTCCAGTGAAATTTTTTACTTCTTGCTTTATATTCCTGCTGTAGCTAGTTCAAGAAATGTTTGCTATTACTATTACAATTCATAGTTGTTTCTTGTCAGCTCATTGGGAATAAATGAAGCAGCACAGCATTTAGAATTTTTAAGGTCTGAAGAAAGCAACAAAATGCAACAACAAAAAACGAGACAGGAATGAGTCCAGTGTTCAACATTTTTGACATTTCTCCCTTCTCGAGTTAGCCATGCCCTTTTAAAACCCAACTTTCCACATGCTTTCTGTTCCTTTTGTGTGGAGCAAGTACTGGCTTGTTTTCTTGAGACACACGAGTCCTTTGGGTTTTGTTTTGTTTATTTATTTAGGTGTGAATCTTGGCAATGATGGCAGCAGTCATTGGAATGCTCGGTGTTAACCTAGAGCCTCTCTGGGAGACCTGCCATGGGGTACCAGAAAGGCTAATAAAAAAATATTTTTAAAAGTTGATACTGTAGTAGAATTTTTTTGTTTCATATCAATTTCTGGTCTCTCTTTGATCTTTATGGACAGTTAATTCCTTTTGAAGCAAAATTGCCATTGAAGGCAAAAGACACTGTGATCATAATCGCTAATGATAAAGAAGCAGAAATTGCTCTATAAAATGATTGTTTCATGTGCCTAATAAAAAAAGAATAGTTAATTAAAAGAAGGTCATCAGCACAGTGTTACCATTATCTATGAAAAAATGTAGGTATCTGTTGAATATGATGTTTGACTACATAAAAAGTAAGGATGACCTTAGAGTTTATGGAAAAGTTACTTCTCTCATGGGAAAATGCTCTTAACCCAAAGAAAGCTTCAAATGAAACATCATATTACACTAAAAGTAATAGTAACTACCAATCTACCTAATTCACAAGTAGGGGCTGTGTTTTATTCATCTCTGTGTATTCAGGGCCTGGCATAGTGACTGCAATCCAGGGGATATTCAATAAATGTTTCTTGAAGCTGTGACATTTATGTTTGCAAATGACTCTTTGCTGTTTTATTTCTGACATAGGAAATGGGAATTCAAGTAGAGAAATGGATTGTTTTATTTCATTACCTACCTAATCGTCCCAAGTGCTCTTACCCTATTATACTCTTTCACGATAGGGCTGCCAGCAGGTAGGACTATAGGAATTACTTTGTATATACGCAGGAGAAAATGCTGCCTTTGTCTTGGGAAGTTTCAGTGGATGTGGGTCTCTATAAAATAAAGGGAGATGTGTCCCCAAATTGACCTACATTTATTTCTTAAGTTTTTGGTCAGGAAAAGACTAAATTAGGCACATGCATATTTTCCTATTTAAAAGCTTTGGAGATGCATTTGCTCATCAAACATGTATGGAATACCTACTATGTGTGGGCTAAGCCATGAGCTGGATACCCAGTTGTAAACAAATGAATATCATCTCTGCTGTCAACATTCTAAATGCTTAGATATTTTTATGTAAAGTAATGGAAAGATACTCATCTGTTTCTACCAACAGTCTCTATTGTTTGTGAAAATCTTAAAAGTAAATATTTTGTGGGTTTCCTTTAACATGGCAATTGTTGTGAAGTGCTTGGCTCAAAAAACAATCCATTACATGTATGATATACATTTAGAAATTAGACATACAGATCTTAAAAACAAGTTGACTAACAACAATATTATGTAAAATATTTTTTCTTTACGTGCCCTGACAGGACCTCTTTAAATAACATTTAATGTAGTATTAGAGAATTACAAATTAGAAATCAATTAGAATAATGTTTAAATACACTGTCTTAATATTTTCTTATTTACTGTTTCCTTAAAGCTGAATTTATAATGATTAAGACTGTAGGGCCATGCATAATTTACAAACACTTAGCATTACTTCAAATGAGGCCCTAAGAAACTGGAAAAAAATGGTAAGTTAAAATTTAACATTGAAAAATCGACAAACATGCTTAATTCAATGCAACTGTTTATCTCTGTGTACCAGCTTATCGGATTGTGGGAAAGGGCACAGACTACTTCTTTTCTGGTTCCTTTTATTATAAATCAGCCAGCAGCACATTCCCCAGATAAACAGGCTCCCTACTGGCAACCACATTCATATGCAGCCAGAGAATTGCAGCTCTGCAGTCAAAGTTCTCCATTCAGGGATGATGAGTGATGTGCCAACTATAAACAAGCATGTGTGGCCCTCTCCATAGGCTACCTGCTCACCAATGTTTTATTAATCCATTCATTAATGGATCTCAGAGGTTTGCTGTGAATATAACCCCTGGAATAATGTGTGGGCAGGGAGCACTTCTCTACTTTGCATATGCTAATATGTATTTTCCTTCATCTCTTGCCTTTGTCCAGGGATTGGTGTCGGAAATAAAATTCAGTTTGACTCAATGAATAAGTAGTTTATCGAGGAGAGATATAATGCCAGAAACTATGTTCATGCTTTCCTGCAAATCAACCCTTAAGTTGCTGAAGGGTTTCTGAGTGTTCAAAGCCTGCACACCCAGCTGGTGTGAAGAAAGGTTAGGGTTAAAGCTGGCACATTTGAGTATACATTTTTCAGCTGTCAGAATTATAGGCAACACAAGATATGACCTTTGTTCTTAGGCTGCCATGTTCAAATGGGTAAACAGAGGCTGTAGCTATGTTGGCATTGTTAATAGCAGGATGTGTCACTGTACAATTCTAATTCCTGTACTCTTGCCAGGGAGCAAAAGGAATTTTTTCCAGAAGCCTTTAAGAAATTATTTTGAGTAGCTGACTATTTCAAATCCAACCATTTTCATCAGATCTAGCTTAAAATTTCTACCCCTTC
The DNA here is from genome assembly GCF_001890085.2 of Hipposideros armiger. Taxonomy (NCBI): domain Eukaryota; kingdom Metazoa; phylum Chordata; class Mammalia; order Chiroptera; family Hipposideridae; genus Hipposideros; species Hipposideros armiger. The sequence continues at coordinate 384,821 of NW_017731910.1, read as the reverse complement.
GTAGTCTTCTACATTATTCCAGCTATAAAGGGGTCTCTTCATTTGCTGAATTCCCGTGTAGTTTGTTTTATGTTTATCATGATGATCATATTTTGTTTTATACTTATTTACCTAGTTTTTAAAATTTTTAACTTAATAGTAAAAAAAATGGTTCTTTCTTCCCCACTAGAGTGTAAGTTACTGGATATCAAGAAAATCGTTGTGTTTTCCTTAGACATTGGTATAATTTCTACAGTGCCTCATGTATAGTTGTCAAATGTTAGTGAAATTTTGAATTCCAAGTTGCATGTAAGTTTTTCAGAGGCCAGTTATGAGATTGGAAAAATATTTTGGAAATTCCATTCAGAGAATGAAGATGGCTGAAAAGACCCAGTTTTTTTCAAAATGATGTCATAGTAGGTCAAGATTCAACTTTGACACTAGGGAAATTCAGCCCAATTAACTCTGATCTTTCCTTTGACTATGAATGGCAGATTTTTAAGGAAAAATGATAAAGTTAAACTGGAAAAGTTGAGAGCACTTGGAGAAAGTAAAAAGATTAGGATAGACATTATTTGTCTGAGAGAGATTAGAAGGAATGGAAAGCTACACACCAAGTAACAGGTTAAGTTCCTGGAAAGCCTGTATGGCAAGGCAGAAAAGTGGAGGCCAGGCTTCTGTAGTAAGATTTCAAGTTAGGGAAGAGAGCTCTGCTTTCTCCCAAATTTCTCTAGTTTGAAGAAGTTTGAGATCCCACAATGTATATAGACAACTTCAAATAACTAAAATATTAGTTTGAGTGGTGGAAATCAATTGATCAGACCCTTTCTGGAGAGCCTGTTTTAGTCAAAGAGAAGATAAAAGAAACCCAAGAGCCGTAGGTGACTACACTGAAGAGGGGAGCACTGCCTGTTTGGATGATGAAGCCAGAAAGGGATGTTGATGATGCCAAAAGGAAAAATGCTCAATTCACTAGCTGGCCTTGGACCCCCACCTGCCCCCACAAAGTCAAATCTCCTATTTCCTTTATCTTGTGAGTTTAGAGAGAAGTATTTTTATGGGGTAGGCAAGCACATTTACAATTCTGCTGAACTTTGGTCCTTAAGGTGATTGCTAACAATTTACTTTTAATCGATAATATTAACTTGGTTGGATCATTCAATATAGAATATATGAATGGTGTATTTACTTCCTTTCAAAGTATATCTTTATTTTTCTAAATGCCAAAGTTCGCAGTATTTGTGTGTGTGTGTGTGTGTGTGTGTGTTTCCATCTCAGCTGTTTTTTTCACCCTCAAGTTTCCTAACCTCATTACAAAACCTTGGAACTGGAGTCTCCCCAAACTCCCTGCAGTCTACCTTTGTCTTTTTCCTCTTAGAAGCTGCCAAGTCTAATAGAAGTTACAAGATTGTCAGCATGAACAGAGAGTACAGAAACTGGGTTTGTCAAAAGCTTTCCCTGTAGCTCTGGACAAAATGGTAATGGGGAAGCAATGGAGTAATACAGTTCACGGGAAAACATTTTTACCTGTTAGCAATATGATCCATTAAGTGATTATTATTAATAATGTCCTGTGTGTACACAGTGCTTTCTCTTGAATAATGTCAAAGTGTTTAGCACAATGAATTAACTCTTGCTGCTTCCTGGTGAGAAAGAA
>NW_017731910.1:378569-383010 GCF_001890085.2 Hipposideros armiger | reverse complement strand
AGAAACACAGACTGTTCAAAGTAGTAGTGAGAACTAAATATAGAATTAGGATTTAAGAAGACTTTGATCATTATTACCCAATAAAGTCGTACAAAAAAGAACACATATCATACATGTTTCCTCAAAAATATCATCCTCATCTCTCCAGTTTTCCTCAGCATGTAAATTGTAAAATGTTTGAAACAGTACCATCTATGCCTAATGCTAAATGAAGCCTTTAGAATACCTAGCTAGCTTCTGCTTCTGGCCATGTTATAGTAACTAGCATTGGACTTGCCCTCCTCCTAAAAATAACTGTAAAACTGGATGAAACATAAAAGGCAAACTATGATCCTTGAGGGGAAAAAAAAAAACCATAAGGGAAGCCTCCTGGTTACCCTAGAATTCCCCCCACTTTTTTGCCATGAGGCAATGGCAGTTTAGTTGACCTCAATAGGCAGAGATTAGAGCTCTTGGGTTCTGAAGTGGGTGCAATTTGTGGGGCAGAGAGCTGCCTGGAAATGATGAACATGAAGGGTAACCTGGATTTTCCCTTGTAGTTGACTGATTAGCATGAATTTATAAGTCTTTGAAAACTATAGCACAGTTTTCTATTGGGAACAAGCACATATGTTTATAAGGCAAAGTGACTCTATTCCTGGCTTGATAGATTTGTGGCTTGTGACATATGTGATTAACTAGAGTGTGATGTGTCCCTGGCCACAGCGATTGCTTCTGCGATAAGCCTGTGACCATATTATTTCCAACCAGCGTTAATTTTGGAACAAGTTTTAGAACCATTCTCTTTCTGTTAGAGTGATTTAGAAAAATGGATGTAAGCCTAGAGCTCTTAGCATTATCTTACCACCATAGGCAAGTATCTTTCTGAGATGCAGAGCAGAGAGACAGAAATAGTGAGACCTGACAATAGCATGTATGCTATTTAATTCAGCTAAAATTTCCCAGGTATATGATATAGTAAATTCGCCTTTTTGCCTAAGTCAATTTGAAATTATTTTATGTCACTTGCCACTAAACAGTTCCTGAAGAAAACCTCTCCTCTTTTCCCATCCCCTTTCCTTAAAGGTCCTAAAATTTATTGAGCACCTACTTTGTGCCAGAAACTATGATGAATGTTTTACATAGATTATTTTATTTAACCCTGTAGCTTTCCTCCTACCCAGTTACTGCTTTTCACATATGCCTGATGCTGTCCTGAATCTCAGATGGCCCCAGGATTCACGGTGGTTCCCATTGTGTTACCCTATTTATGATGGTTTTTCCTAGAAATGTGACTATTCCAAAGTCATCCCTTCCTTCGTACTCATCAGAATTCCCATTTTCTCAATTCTCTTACTTATCACAAATGAAATCATCTGTTATATTAAGCCATCCATTTTTAACACATTAATGTTAATTAATTTATCACACATTTATGGATGGCCAAATTCTTAAATTGGCCAAAACATTGGCTTAAGAAAAAGGAAACATATTTAATCATGACATTTTAGATACCTCTGTGTACAGATAATGAAGTATTGGGGCCTAATTGGTATTCTTCAAGTGATAGCACTATGAACCCCATACTCAAATAGAAACCATTTGTGTATATCAGACACTGCGAGACTGTGGACTTAGAATAATTGCCATTAAATAACAATCAAATGACATTGATAAGTTATCTCCATCTCTTCTGGTCACTGACATGACTTTAAAACATTTTTTTTCAGTTTTCTTAAAAATTTGGAGAAAAATTATTGGTGTACTTTAGTTGGCTGGTATGAGCTCTCAAGAGCCATTCATACTTATTTCTTCCCAAGTCTGTTTAGGAATGTCACCTTGATAGCTTCCAATTGGCCTCGGAGGGAGTATTTACATTGCAGAAATCAGCAAACATTAATAACCAGTCCCCTCACAAGTCCTGAATATCTAGTTGTTAAACATTGACCAGCACCCCACCGGTGGTAAATTTAATGATGTGGTCTTAATACTCCATTCCTAGAGAAACAAATTGGAAGAGCCTGGGAAAGCAATGCAACATAATGCCTTAGGTCAGTGTTTTTCTAATTGAAGATCACAAGCTATGTGTGTGTCATGAATTGCAGTTGAATTAATGAACTGTAATGAGCAACTTAAAAGGAAATAGAAATGTTTACAATATAATAGAAAATATAGTAGTGAGTAAGAGTGAATGTTATTTTCTAAAACCTTTTGGCGACATGTATTTATGTGTGTATGAGTGTATATTTTGGGTTACAGTATAAAATAATTTCTTACTGAATCACGGTAAAAAGATTTTTTTGAAAGTTTGAAAGTCACTGTTTTACAATGTGGGCTCTGTGGTAAAAAAAAAAGTTTGAATCCATTTTATGACCTTGGCATAATGTCACCTCTTTGTGCCTCCTTTCACCTATGTGTAAAATAGAGACAATATCAGTTCCTATCTCATGTGGTTGGTTTTAGTTTGAATGCAATAATTAATATATAACATTAGTTCAATAATTGTTAGCCACTATTTGAATTCTTGGTAGTGAGGATAAGTTGTCAGTGACTCCAGGGAAATTGGGGGTATGCTTAACTCTCCATTATAACCACCTATAGTCCAAAGCCACTGTTCCAGGATTAGAAAACTCTAACTACCTCATCTTTATTTCCGTATTTAGTGAACAGAACAATCTGGTGCAAATCCTCCAGCATCCTGCCTTTGTCCTGGCTGATTTTTAGGAGCAATGTGATCTTGGGGAATTGCTTGCTGTCTGAATGATACAAGGTGGGACCTGACCTCTAAGGTGTCCAGTAAATTTTGGTGTTTATGGGTTCTAAAGACCATAAAATGCCAGAAAATGGAAAGTGATCACTCAAGAAAAAGATACAAGGTGCTCACAGCAAATTGATTTATTCGGTTTCTCCAGAAAAACATGTTTTCCTCCCTGTTCCCTGGATTCTCTCCTGTCATACTGAGTTTTATTGGGAGAGGGTTGGGCACCTCTTGTTCTGAGTCATTCTGAACTAGGACATTAACTGACTCCTCTGCCAAGAGCAAAATATTTTCTAAGATACCTCCAGCCAAATTGTCTTGATTTTTACTATCCCAAGACATTGGGGCCCTCAGCTACGGAGGTTTGGGGCCCTTATGGCTGTAACAGTTATTAGTCTTTAAATTCCATGGCAACTACTGCTTCTGTGCCAACAAGCCTGGGCTACCTTCTGCTCTCTTATGCAGTTCCTGCGCGTTTCAGGGAGAACTGACCCCTGTGACTTAGTACATCCACATCCACATGTGGGACGTGCCTAACGTATGAGCATAGCTATAACTGGAGGCATAGATTTTCAACTAACAAGACTAACATGTCTCGTATATAGCTTGAACCTTTAAACTGGTTCTGACTTCATCTGTGTTTTTAAAAAGACCAAGAATAACACTTTAAAACCCTCATATAACACAGCCTCAAGGTGTGCTTTCCTTTCTTTGTGTTACACCCAAATTATCAGCCTGAAATTAGCCACTCCAATGTTACACAAAGGTCCGTTTCCCGAGGCAATAAGGAGAAGACTGTGAGATACAAAAGAGTGCATACCATATGAAATTGCTTATATAAAAGCCAAAATCAAGCAAAAGTCATCTATGGTGTTGGAATTCCGATGGCATTCACTCTCGGGGATATGGGGAGTGAGTGACTGGAAGGCCACATGAGGCTACTTCCTGATAATCTTCTGCCAATTGAAACAGGAATCCAGATCAATAAGCAGGGAGGAAGAAGGGGGTTTCAGTTTGTGAAAATGTATCAGCCTGCACAATTATGATATATGCATTTTTCTGTATGTATGTTATACTTCAATGAAAATTTGAAATGAAAAAGCCAGGCTAAAGTGAAACAGAATAGCTAGTGTGGCTGTTCATTTTTAAAAATGGCTTTATAAGACAAATTGGCCACAGGGGTATTGACATAAACTTGCAACTGTGGGCTTATTGAAGACACTAACCCTGATGAGAGAATCCCCTAATGCCTGGAGAGAGGCCCTGGTGTGAAATGAGTGCCTTACCATTATAATAGGAAGCCAGGCACTTTGATTTTCTTCCTCTATCTAAACAGAAGCCAGGAACTGGAGTATAAATAAATACACTAGTCACAGGCATGCAGTCCAACCATCAGTACCTGTGACCTGACAGCTCAGGCTGGAAGGGATTAGAAAGGTGTAAAGTGATCTCTAATCCGAGGAGCTGAAATTCAGCCCCATTCTTAAGTGAGGCAACTGCTGCTTTCACAGTTCTATAAAATGAATGGGATCGCTTTTTCGCTTTATTATGTTTCTGTGTTCACGAAATTCTGTTCGATAATTAAACAAAAATGACTATTGTGTCTATTATTATCTGGGCCCTACAGGGATACAAGGATGAGGGTGACAGCATTCCCTGCTAAATACATTAAAAAAAAAAAAAGGTTTCTTGGGACTGTAACCT
>NW_017731910.1:372232-377149 GCF_001890085.2 Hipposideros armiger | reverse complement strand
CATATCATGTAAATCACCTTCAGTGGCTTGTCTTTCTGGCTCTTCACTTTCCTTGAACACATTTGTGTTAGCTTCGCTTAAATTCCTACAGTATTGTTGCTTCAAAAATAGTTTGTCTTAAGTCTATACATGTTCCACTTTAATTTCCAGAGACCCTTTTCTCTAGGCCGTGACACTTGGAAATGACTCTAGGGAGAGGACCTTTGAACATGAATTTGTTTCCACACCTGACATCCATTAGCTGTCTCATCAAGGTCATCTTTGGGGCCAACTCAATCCTCTGTCCAGATGTTTCTTTAACTGTGGCTTTAGTACAAGACATTTACACCTTGCTGTTTAGCATGTATATGGAGTAATAACCTTGGGGAATTTCAAAAGCCCTGAACTGCAATTCCTGTGAAATTGTAGGCAAAATTATCCCAGTGGTGTGGATGCAGAACTAGCCAAGCATCCTCCTCCACAGCCTACCAGTGACCCATTTCACAGTGGGAGAGCTGCCACTTTATAGGATCTGTGGTGGGGCACACAGATGTTACCCGAAGGATGGTATTTCACATGACACCCAGAGGAAAACGGAATACCCAAGGGAAAGCACATTTTGTTTAAAAACATGTCTTTATTAGGTAGAAAACTTGTAGTGGTGGTAAGAATTAGAAAATGAGCTCTGTTTTTTTTTGTTTTTGTTTGTTTGTTTGTGTGTGTTTTTTTTTGCTGAGAAATAGTACCTTGTATTTTAGTTAGAACTGAACAAAAAATGAGCATATGGATTTCCTCAAATATTAGTGATATTGCATAGACTTTATATGAAATCGCCCTCTAGAACATTAACATCTGAGTATGTTAAATGATTTATGTGTGTTGATTGAAACAAATTCTTAAACATTTGCCCTCTAATACTCTCCTAGAATGTGGTATTAGAGCCATGGAGGCTTGACATATGGGATGCCAAGAACAATGACACTATCTTTGACATGGGTGAGTGAAAAGGAGAAGAGAAGGGTTCTTTTTAGAGTTCTGAGCTGATTTTTATGACAACCAGTGAACAACTGGACAGGAGCCTAATCCTATGAAAATCTTCACAGTGTACCTCTTAATGCACTAGCTTTATTGCTCCTTTCTCCAAGCAGCCACTGTTCTCTGCATCACAATGAAAGGTATGTTCTTGTTTTTAAAATCTGACTATTAGTAGATTATAAAATATTTTAGTAGGAAAGCATTAGAAATCATCCAGACTGACTCTTGATGCTCTCTCTCAATTTGCCTATGAAGAAACAGAGTCCCGTGGGGTGAGGTGGTTCCTACATTAGGGTTTTGCTGTAAAACTTAGTTAAGGGCTCTTGGCTTGGATGAAATCTATTCTGTATGTGATGCACATTTTGAAACATCTGTGACTGTAACACACTGTGCTTGGTTCTTCAATTATATGTTCTTCTCCTAGACAGAGATCTGCTACTGTCCCCCAAGTGATTTGGAATTCCTGCTGACATTTTCCTCCCATTAGACAGTATTGCCCCTTCCCGAGGGAACAATTAGTTAAAGAAAGAGTCAGAGACACTGACGTGGGTGAGCCAGGGCAGAAAAAGGTATTCTATTGTTTAATCACAGGGATTGATAGCAGCCAGCTGTAAGGAAACATAAAGTGTGTGTTGGCCACGTGCTGCTGCTGTGAGAACAATGGTGAAAAAGTGAGAGGTTAAAACAAAAGCAAAATAATAGGTGTATCCACAGGCTGTCTTCTGCCAGGTGAGGAATAAAAGGAAGGGCATTTCCCTGAGGAAGGCAACCACTTCATTCTATTGAGCTTTTGAAAAAGGAAAAGTTCACCACAGGGCGACAGGAAAAACAACGGTGGAGAGAACCCAGCTACAAATGCTAAGTGTTCCCTCACAGGCGTCAGCTCCAGGCTGCGCTGTTCACTGGGGTGTGAAATCACAATTAACAGAGCAAGGGTTTTGTAAGTGAGCTGAGGCTCCTTCAAATTACATCCTGCTATTAGCTGCTTTTAGAACAGCCGCATGGAACAGCTCCATGTTTATTGGACTGTGATATGGTCTTGAAGAAATCATTAATAAACTCGGTTGATTATAGTTACACTTACTGTGTTGGTATTTTAGATCTTAACCATTTAGGATGTTTCCCAGTGTGGGGTGCAGAAGCAGAAAATGGGTAGACTTAATGGCAACCAGAGCTGTTGGTCCCAAAGTATTCCCACAGAGCCTTCCTGAGGTTTTTATTTATCTATTTGTGTACTTCTGTTGAGATTATACCTGGACTCCATTGAATGAGGTGTAAGCTAAAACTCCGATACCTATCAGTGTAGACAAATGAATGGGAGCTCTGAGAACACACTTAACCTATAAGGAGAAAAGAGGCACTGATATATATAGAAGATTAAAGATATGAAATATCACACTTGCACACGTAAAAGTCTTTTTATGAAATAAAATGAGCTCCTAGAAAATGTGGCCTGAAATATAAAAAAATAAATCCCCTGTTAATTTTTTTCTTTTAAAATAATGGCTTTGAAATCTTTTTTGGCCCTTAAGATATTAAGGGGTCCATTATTATTTCAGTTTTGATACATATTTGTGAGGGTTTAGAAGCTGTAATGGAGAGCACATGTTATGGGTAAAATGTTTCGTTGAGTGTACTAAAACTTAGTTAAGCTGATGTGGCAGCTAACTTTTCACCGCTTGGCTCAAGGGTGCCCTGTCTAAATTTTTCTCAGGGTAATTGGATATGGAATGGAATCATGGACACTTACATGTGGAAGTGAACGTATAAATTCTCTTCCAACTCTGAGGGCCCCGAGCAGTGAGTGGCCTTGTCTACTTTAATCACTTCAAATCAGAGCCAGGACTAGAACAAAGTTTATGACTCTGAAGTCATCTGTAAGCATGTTGTCTGCAGTGAAAGGTGTCAATGGTCTTTGCTATTCTCAGTCTGCAAAATCAGTACAGAGTTGACATTGGAATCTGAAGCCCCTATGAGGCACTTGGCTCCGTTTAGTGCTTGTCAGGCCAAAGTTGTGTGATGTTTGCCAACCCTATGATTCAAAGAAGCTGATTCCAATTGGTCTGTTTTACCCAAGAATCTCTAAAAGTACCACTGGATCTCTGTCCAGTATTTTTTTCGAGTAAAGTGATATAAGCCCTGTGAAATCAGTTTTCCTGACTGTGGTGTTAGCAAATGCATCGGACTAGGAATTCATCCTGGTTTAGAATGTGAAATAAAGGCAATGAAGGCCATGGCTGAATTCTAATGAGTTACGTGGCCTTAGAAATGTCTGAGCTTTAGTTTTCCAACCTGTAGATTAAAGGGATTGAGCTGAATGATCTCTAAGGTACTCTCTAACTTACACATTTTTTTTCCATTTTAATGTCAGTGTTGACTAATATTTCTGGAATTCTAGTACTCTATTTAACTTAATAAAAAAATCTCAACCTTGCATAGATTTTTATTGAAGTCATTCGAAACTATATATTGGTTTTCTATATGGGGCTGACCCTCTACTAGTCATATATTTGGTTTGGTTTCCCAGTGGTAGGGATACATTAGGCCCATGCCACCATTCATTTTCATTTGTCCACCTCTCTCCCCCCAAGGATGGAACACAAATGAATTAGTCATAAAACAAAGATTAGTGAGCCAAATGAGGAAAACATTAAAAAAATATACTCAGGAACTCAATACTATTGAAAGACATTTAATGTTTGAGGCCTACCTGTAAGAAGCTTTTTATTTTTGGCAATGTTTGAAGAAAAGGAAGGGTGAGGGNAAGGTAGAATGGGCAAACCATTATGGCAGAGTTCCTGGGGCTACAGATAGCACTGCTCTTTCCAGATGTGGTTAATCTTTGAGTGTGACCGTTCTGCCCTCTGGGATGCCTGGTGCCATTTTAGAGAACTGGGAAACCGATGCCCACAAAGGTTAGCTCATGGACCCAAGATCAAAACGTCAGTAGGTAGCAGTCCTGAGAATAGATCCTAGGCATCTGCTTCTAGTATCTTCCTTATGCTCCATATTTCTGGTTACAACAGACTCTCATATTTAAAAAGGTCACAAATCCATTGTCTAGAAAGTTGATTTGAATTAACCTTCCTATCGCAATTTTTGGGGACACATCTTTTCTCTATGCTTAAGGTTATATCGGATCCTGGTTGTTATTTTGATCACCTTGCTCCAAATTTGGCTTTCTTTTCTCTGTTGCTACCATTAGATGACATCAATCTTTTATTAATCTTTGCTTCTGATTGATGCAGCTTTCTTCTATTTAGACTTTTACACCTTTCTTCCCTTCACTTCTGTCTACTTAAGATAAGATACTGTTCTGAACTTGTATTTTTTATCTGTGCTCACTTGAACAGATTCAAATATCTGTCACTCTAAATTTAGTCTTAGCATCACCAGTTTCAATCGCTTTACCCATTCACTTCTTTTCTCTTTTATAGCCCATTTTCTTTAGCTCCTAGAAAACAAAGGATAACACTTTATGCTTTCCCTTTTAATTCTCAACTCAGCATATTTTTCTAAATCTGAACAAGTTAATTCTTAGGTTAGCTCATGGGACTAGTAAAGTCTACACCATTTGATTTGTCCAAGTTGTATTATTCTAGAGAACATTTGTGTTACATGTTTGGCCATAGTCTGTATTGCAAAAGCATGCCATTTGGTCATAAAGGAAACTGTGATACACATACCTGACAAGCTTTGCACAAACCAGCTGTCATAACTAAAGTCGTGAGCACCAGCAGATCTACGTAAGTTAGTATGATCTTTCCTTATGATGGATAATGTGTTGCCAGGCAGCACATAGCAGGCATGCAAAAAATATTTGCTGACTAAATAGATATTTTCTCCTTTGTTTTACACTCTGCAGTAAACCCTAGTTTTCTTTTTCACCAGATCCTTTATTCC
>NW_017731910.1:340056-368707 GCF_001890085.2 Hipposideros armiger | reverse complement strand
GGAAAGGGAAAAAAAAAACCTTATTAAGGGCCTATGTTGTTTTAAGTATGGGACTAGACATATGCATACAGTTTTAATTTGGTCCTCTCTAGCGTTCATTCATTTAAACTAATATTAATCAGCGCACTTACACACCAGGCACTCAAGATACAGAGGTGAATGGGACAGACCTAGTCTTGTCCTCAGCGAGTTCATTTCATCAGGTAGGTATTTAGCTTCAACTTTAAACAAAAAACATTCTGTGACTTTGTAAAACTATAGATTTCTTTTAGAAATTCTGAAAATATGGCCCTTCTTTAAAAAATTCCTCCTAGCCATGAATGTCAAAAAAATTGGCGATGTACGCGGTCTTACAATTAAGTTCATGAACTTGTTGCAATGCTGTTGCTAACCTTTTTTGACATCAGAGGGATTATTCATTCTGAATTTGTACCAACTGGACAAACAGTTAACCAAGTTTACTATTTGGAAGTGCTGAAAAGGCTGCATGAAAAAGTGAGATGAAAACGACCTGAACTTTTCACCAACAATTCATGTCTCTTACATCACGACAATGCACCAGCCCACACAGCACTGTCTGTGAGGGAGTTTTTAGCCAGCAAACAAATAACTGTTTTGGAACACCCTCCCTACTCACCTGATCTGGCCCCCAATGACTTCTTTCTTTACCCAAAGGTAAAGGAAATATTGAAAGGAAGACATTTTGATGACTTTCAGGACATCAAAGGTAATACAACGACAGCTCTGATGGCCATTCCAGAAAAAGTTCCAAAATTGTTTTGAAGGGTGGACTAGGTGCTGGAGTCAGTGCATAGCTTCCTAAGGGGAATACTTTGAAGGTAACCATAGTGATATTCAGCAATGAGATATGTAGCACTTTTTGTATGATGAACTCACGAACTTAATTGTTGTACCTCATATACATTTTACTATAATGATCATATAGAATATTTTGTCCATAATTTTCTCACTCCAAAGGTTCAATTTCTTAGCCTTCTGGTTCTTGTTAAGCACTTCTGCAGGAAGGCATTCATGTCATGTAGACTAGTGAGGCTGGTTGACTTCTCCAAAGTCAAAGAGGTGGCAGTAAGCCCTGGATTCAAGGTGTCTGTAGATGTCTGGGAAAGATTTCTGGTTATATTGTTTCCACCTTCTTGGTGGTTTAGTCAGATTTTCTGGTGTTCAAGTTTCCAGGCTTGGAGGTTAGTGTTCCAGACGTAGGCCTGCCTTTTCCAAGGCAGGCCGGTGCTGAAATGAGAGACACCTCTCTCTCTACCCCTGAGACAATGTCCCACTCTACCCAGCAGCATGCTGTGAATAATTAGATAAAGCATACCACCCACTGCCCTCAGGGGGTTTGGGCACACCTGCCAAGTCAAATACACTTTATCTCAGTCAAGCATTACTTGCCCCTCTGCTGTGGCCAAATGCCCAGACAGTTTGCTATTGTTGAGCAAAGCCAACTGGAGAAGAAAGTGACTGAAATGCCAGCACTGGGAGAGTTCTGAGATCTAAGGGAAATTTCCTTAAGGGAATATAGGCAAAGAAGAAAGCCTGACTTCCCTTCTCCTCCTAAATCAGCCTTATCACACTGCCCATGAAATGTCAAGATAGCCAGTGTACCCAGATTTGGCCACAGCAAAGGGAACCAGCAGTGGCAGTTGGTTAGGAGACCAAGGGCTGGGCGTGAGGAGTAAAGCAGAGCCATTTCTGCTTCTGCTGGTCACCATTCTGTATGCTGCCAAGAGCGCTTTCCTTGTATCGCTTGTAAGGCACATTATATTCTGTCCGTGTGGCAGAGACTCTATCTCTACCCTTGTTCTGGTCCCATGCTGGACTTCCTTGTGGCACATTCAGCTCCTTATTCATCTGTCCCTGTTCCAGAATGTTGGCACACATAGTAAACGTTGGCTCTTACCTCTGAGATGGCAGCTCATCTACTCATGTTGCAGATAAGGGAACAGCTGGGTGGAAGCTTCTCTGATGCCCTAGTACAGACCCATGGCAAGTGCTTTGTCAGGGAATCTTTGTGACTGCTGCTTCTGAGCCTCATGCTCCTGGGAGCAATATTTCTTCTTGGTGGAGAGTTTTCCTTGGTCTCCATTGCAGAGTCGAATCAACAATACAGCCCTCTGCAATTTTTTTCAGGGCCCCAGAGTATCCAGGAGAGACGCCAATATTACATTAAGTTGCTATAGAGGGCGTAAGTTTCTGGCACTGCACATCTGCTATGAAGCTCCTTATAGAAAGGCGTTATCATTCTCTAACATGGAGCTTGGGTCAGCTTCAGTGACAAGAGTCTTCCCAGTTTTGCTGCTGGTGAAGCATAGCAGGGCAGTACCTATAACAGGTGGTGGGGGGCTTTCTGTAGTAGACTTATAAGGAGAAGATTGGGGCACTTACATTGCCAAGTTCTTCAGGATCTTAACTCTTTGTGTCTCAGTTTTCTCATCTGTAAGATAATGCTAGTAACACCTACCTTGCAATGTTGTTTGTGAACTTAAATGCGATATACTTGCAGATGTGCTATGTGAATTACACACACACACACACACACACACACACACACATATTCTTACAGTGGAATATCTTATTATCATTGTCTTAGCCAACTTCCTTCTTGAGGGATTACATGTAACAGTGGTTTGGGTCTGACTTGAAAGGAATTAGTACATTAGTGTATATATGATTGATTTGGGTGAGATGCTGAACACTCCCTTCCAGCCCACAGAGATCCTGTCCCCAGACTCTGACTAGGCCTGCAATCCTACTATAGATCTATTCTTTATACTCACAAGTCTCTTATTATAATACAAATGCCACTGGCAAGAGTATATCAAAAACTTTTTTTTTTGCAATTAATAGAGGACATTTTTAGATGCTCAGGGGTGAATATATGCTATAAAAGTTCTAAAAACAAAAACATTGTCAACCTTCTAATTTGCCCTTGTCACAGGGACGAGGTGGAGTCAGGGTTACAGATTGAATCTCAGAATAAGGACAACATATGCAGCTTCAAAGGGAGAGAAATATGAGATGTGCACACTGTTTGTGATGGAAAAGAATGAAGGACCATAAAATCTCTATAAATTCTCCCCATTTCATTATAGCTCTTTTTTGATTTTTCAGAGAATATGCTTTCCTGAGTCATTTAGGTGTGTCTCTGTGTGTGGCTAGGGAGAGGAGGCATTACAGATAGTGGTATCATGGGATTTAGCTCCTACCATTCCAATTTCTCTCAAAAAATTCGTATTCCAGGCCTGAAGCAGAGATTTTTTATTTGAATCTTTCTGTTGATTTCATTTTCCATTACCTGACATTAAAACATATGCACAGAGGGACTACTGCACTATTTATCTTTTAGTATAAAACACATAATGTTATACAATTTTCATCTTCAAAATGATGAAGGCATATAACATGACATAGAGAGAAAGTCCTCACTTTGCAGTCATACAGACTTGGGTTTTAATCATGGCTCTATGCTTATAAGCTATTTGGCTCTGGGCATGCTATTTAATATTTCTGAGCTTCATTGTCCTCATCTGGAAAGTAGGGATAATAGTATTATTAACCTCTGATTTTTCTTGTGATATTTAAATAAGATAACACATTCAAAATGTCTGGCATCTAGTAGTATGCCAAAGTGCTCCTGTTGTCCTCTTATAATTCACGGGTGTAGAAATGGTGAGAGGTCACAGAGAAGAAATAGAACTGAGTTCTTTAGACCTATAAATCACTTTCCCTAAAGAGCTTCGTAAAGCTCACCTTGATTCACAATGTAAGAACATGTCTTACTGGGTCCTTCACTCAAAGAAATCTTTGCTCAAAGCCCCTTTTGTGGCTCAGTTTCTTTCCTAAGCATGTCTAACCTCATCTGTCTGATTTTCAAGTTCTTTTATAATCTTGTATATGTACCTACCCAGCCCAATTTCTTACTATCCTCCACTATTCTCTTTCATACATCTATTTGCTTTATTGGTATGGTAGATCATATTTTCCAAATATATTTCTGGTCCCACATGCTCTTCCAGAGAACCTTGCTACTCTATCCTCAACAGGTGGGACCTCTTTTCCCTCCCCTTGAGCCTGGGAAGGATTTGTGACTTCCTTATGAATAGAATCAAGTAGAAGTGCTTGCTGCTGTGTGACCTTGTGACTAGGTTGTAAAGAAGTAGTAAGGGCTTTCTGCTCTGCTGCTTTCTCTTTCTAGGGATGCTCACCTTTGGAGCTGAGCCACCTTGCTGAGAAGAAGCCATAAGCAGCCCCTTGGAGAGGCCTGGTGTAAGAGTCAAGCCGGAAGCACTTAGCTGAGGTCCTAGCAGACATCCAGTATCAACAACCAGACATTTATGAACAAGTCCTTAGATGACTCCAGCCCCCAGACTTGAACTGCCTCAGGTATGATGAGTGGAGGAGAGTTGAGCTGTCCCCACCAAGCTCTGCCTAAATTGCAGATTTATGAGAAAAATTAATGTTATCATTTTCAGCCATTAAGGTTTGGGATAGTTTATTACACAACAATAGATAACTGGAAGAGCTGGGGAGTACTACTTCCCATTTCCATTTAAAGTTTTGTTGGGGTGAAAGCCCTATCTGCTCTGCTCTTTACCTGGAGGACAAGTCAATGCTGGGTACACAACATATACAACAAAAAGAGTCCTTAGCGATGATCTAATCCAGTAATTTACAAACCATTTCAGAGCTGAATTTTTTGAAAAGATAGATCCTGGACCCTATTTCTTGTTATTTTGATGAAAAAAACCTGGGGCGTTGCCCAGAAATATAGTTAAAAGCCTTTTCATAAGTATCTAGATTTAGAAGCCACTGACATCATTTACTCTTCTAACCTGAAAGTTGCAGAAATCGGCCCAGAAGCAGGGATTGGCTTGTCTTAGGTAGCAAAGCGAATGAGCAAGGCTGCAGATGGAACTCACCTCTTCTGTCTGTCACAATGGCTCATCTTTAAAACATCTTTCTTCATAGATAACTCAACATAGTTGGTTAAGGATATTAACTTGTTTTCTGCATCACCTGTTCCTCAGAGTAATTCTATAATACATTTTTCTCTGCCCCATAACACAGTCTATTTTTTCAAGTGAATGATGTGTTTCCTTGCTTTCACAAGGTCTGGGGTAGAAAGGACTCAGGAAAATGCTGCTGGAGGGTGAAAATAGTGGGATAGAGATGACTGTTTCCTCTTTGCCTGACTGCCAAGGTCAGTCCCCACACACATGTTTCTTCCTTCATCTGCTTGCAAAGGTTGAATTAGACATGAACTGCACAGGTTGATCTCTCCATCTCCAGCTGACATGCTCACAACGTGCTAAAGAACAGAGCACCACAGGGAAAATAGATGAGGTGAAAACCATTTCCGTCACTCTGAGAGGAAGATGACAGATCAATCAAAACAGGTTCTGGATGAATGAAGTCAGTGAGTGGGAAGTCCTTGCAAAAGACTTATTTCTGCTTTTCCAAGTCTTCAGCCAGCTATAGATTGATTTTTGAAATGACCCAACTGTTTTTAAGTGTCTTGCTTTTCCACAATCACCTCTCTCTCAGCCTGCCTCTGCCATAATTTGACTTTCAGATCTTCAATTATTTTTCAAATTGTTCTCATGGACTTTTAAAAAATTCAGTTGGGTTTGGGGTTGCAAACTTTCTTCTGTGTCTTAATTTTGAATGGGCAGAGAGATTTATCTTTCTGTTCTGGTGAGGTCTTATTTTGGTTGTCACTGGCAACAGAACTTGCTTTGAAAAATTTCCTTTTGTCAAAAAATCTTGCTTTTTACATGGATTTGGTTTCTGTCTTTGAACCAAGACAGTACTGCTATGGGATATTTTATCTCATCTTCTGCTCCCCAGTCTCAGTTTTCCAGGTTAAGAGAACTTGAGTTACCCTAGAAAGAGTTACCATAAGGAAAAATTACATTTAATTGTTTCTCCTCAAAATGGAAGCTGGGGCCGGCTGAGTGGCACGTTGTTTAAGAGTTGGCTTGGGGCGCCAGCTCTGAGCAACAGGGCCCCGGTTCAGATCCCACATGGGGGCCAGTGACACTGCCCTCTACAGCTAAGATGGTGAACAACAGCTCAACCTGGAGCTGGGCTGCTGTGAGTCACTGGCGATGGCATAGGCTGCAGCCCCTGCTGCAGTGGGCTGCTGTAAGCTACCGTGAATTGCCGGCAGCTAGCGTGAGCGCTGACAGCTGGCATGAGTTGCTGTGAGTGGCCGTGAGCGGCCGTCCAATTGCTGGGGATTGACTGCCTCACCTGCGAAGGGTGCAATGATAATACCAACATGGGCCAGTAAAGCAACGTCCTCCACAACTAGACTGAAGAACAAAAGGACAGCAACTTATCTGTTCCCCATCCCTGATTCCCAGTGCTGTTCCCTCCCCCAATTCCCCCCCGATAAAAATCTTAAAAAAAAAGGAAGCGGATTGATGAAATGGTCATCAGATCTCATTGACTACCTTCCTATTGTTACTCACAATTGGGAATTCCCCACCCCTCCATATGTAAATTTTCTCATTTACATTTGGTTTGTTTAAATTTTCTTATCCCTGTGGGCATTTTCTTGAGGTTTGTATGCTTTGTTTTTGGTGTTAATTTAAACTTTTAATAATAACAGGTAATATTTTTAAATGCTCACAATTGTGTCAGGCACGTTTATGAATGCAAGGCATTATTTTGTTTAATTCTCACAATATTCTGGTGAACCAGATGATATTATTATTCCTGTTTTAGAGATGAGGAAACTGAAGTAAGAAATGAAGATATGCAATTTGCTAAAAAACACAAAACTGGCATGAGGGCTTAACTATTTACTGTTGTGCTCTAGGTAATAAGTTTACTTTTCCTGCCTTCTGTGTGCACTTTTGACTCTGATTTTAGCTTCGTAAAGGGTCAAAAGCTGTATTGAGGTAGCCTTGTTCCATAGTTATTAGAATCACCCGGAGGGCTTGTTAAAACGCAAATTGCCAGGCCCTACCCACAGAATTTCTATTTAAGGAGGAGTGGGCTTGAAAATTTGCATTTTCAACAAGTTCTCCGATGCTGCTGGCCTGAGACAGCTCTTTGAGAACCACTGGTTTAGTTCACTGCCTCCAGGTAAAGTAAGGCCTTTCTACTTATCAAATTCCATCCAAATGTGGCAAGCTAGTATATAATATCAATCAATTAAGGAATTCTTTTATTTTTACTTTCTAGAAACAGAATTATGCATGATTTATAATTTTTCTTTTATCTTTCTAAAGACTGTGGTGGCGTCAGCTTCAGACTAAAGCTGTTCCCTCAAGTTTAAGGGATGGCTTTGGCTGAATGGGCCACAGATGGCATGAACTCAGAGACTTGGAAGATTGATTCTTCCATGTCTGTGGTTGGGCACACCAATTATAAGCCCGTCGCTTCAAGGGAAGTGACTAGTTCTAATGGTTCAAGAACTGCAGGCTGCTGCTCTATAGGCTGAGCCATTTTCTAGCTTTTTCATTATGGCCCTTAGTGATGGCAGACATTTCTGGGTAGCATGGGTCTGATTTTACTCAGAGGTGATAATGTACCAAAGCCTTTCTATTCTTTGCTTTCAGTTCGTTGACTATTCTCATTGTTGGCTGTCAGTTTTTATCAGAGCCAGTTATTCTTAGCTCACTGTTACATTCAGTCTGTTGGTAGAACCTTGAATTGATGTGAGTTAAATGATTGATTATGTGACGTGCTTAGGAAAGATGAGAGGACCAGGGAGATTAGAGGGTCCTGGGAGTTCCAACTACATAGTGTATGGGTAGGAAGAGCAATGTTGGTATAAGAAGTGTGGAACAATGCCAAAAGAGCATGTCAGAGGGAAAAGGCCCCCGGTGCCTCCCTGGGGAACATTACTGCCCTTCACCTACAGCTAGCTCCACCACCTGATAAATGTTGGGGTAGTAAGTGGTGATATGATTTAAATTGTTGGTATGTTTTGTAACTCTGAGAAGTACATGGTGTTCTAGGCTACTTTGAGGTGCATGAATCATGCAATTATAAGGCATTTGAGTTGGCAAATTCAAAAACCTTTCAATTCATCCCCATGCCTACTGTACCAGGAGACTAGATTCAGAGTAAAAAATGACTTGTGCTCTGACACTTATAAAGTATGTGATCTTGAGCAAGTCATTTAACTTCTCTGAGCATCAGTTCTTTCATCTGTAAAATAAGGAAAAGAACATCTGTTTCACAGGAAAGTTGTGCATATGAAATGAAATTAAGTGAGATAATGTATTAAAGAGCACAGTATCTGGCTTTATGTTTAACTTTCAAGTTTTGTCTTTATCTGACCTTCACAATTAATTCAGCCTTGTATCTCACGTCCTGGGTCTCCTCAGAGTGCCCGAACATGCGACTCTGTTCTCCCTGACTTTGTTCAAATGCATCCATGCATTTTACTTGCTGAGCCAAAGCATGTGGATTTGGCCATCTCCCACTTTAGTTCCATTTCCCCGTTCTTTCTGAGAGCAAAGGACTTAGCTGAGGAGGGGGAATGACTACAGAGATAGAGTCAGTGTGAATTCATTCACTCCCTAGTTCCCGACCCTCTACTTTCTGTCCATCCCTGGCCGGGGGTGGGCACTGAGCACACCAAAGAAATAAATACATGTCTCCTTCCTGCCCTTAGCTCCTTGCCATTCAATCAGTGATGCTAACTGCACTGCGACACCACTGCCTACAAAATGTTCCCAGCAGAGCGATAATCGAAATCTGCGAAATGCTCTGTGTCAAATCTGACAAAGGAGCATCTAAATGGTGGGCCAAATGTGCACCATAGATTTCATATACAACTAAGTGGGGCATGCTGAAATCATAATGAGAGTATTTATCCTTCTTGTCTGCCAGCTTATCTAGTGATAGATTGACCGATGCTGACTGTTTAATTATTGATTTGCCATTATATTTCATCCCCTTTTCTTCCAGAGCTGCTTTAAAGATCATATTTATTTTGTATTTTGACCTGCCCCTGTAGAGGCTGTTTGAACCCCTATTAACTACTTTGTAAAACTGCCCCGTGGCAAATTTCTGGATATCTCTGTGTCCTATGTGGATGTGTCATAAAGAATATTTTTGTTAGATTCTTCTCAGATATATTTTTTGAAGGCAAATGAAGTAAGCTATGGTAAGTGGAAGTCCATCTTGAGAAAGCAGTTATTTCCTGTGTTTACTAGTAACTAGTACCAAAGGGAGCCCTTCATTGTGTTATATACATGCTCATTTACTGTGTGCAGCAAATCTCTGAGGTAGGCATTAATTATTAGCTCTGTTTTATAAGTGAAGTAGCCAGTGTTCAGAGAGAGTCAGTAAGTGCCTGAGAAGCCCAGAATCGGAATCTCGGATTTTAGGTTCGAGCACAATTCTGTTGTGTCCTGTTGGGCAGGTGAAGCAAGCTCTAAAATCATCCATAAAACCCATTCCCAAATTGTTGCTGTGAGATGCATGTGAAGTGCTAACCACTGGCTTGCTTCTTAGACAGCTCTTATTCGACATCAGCTGTCACCAATTAAAAGCACAGTCAGGATTCAGATCTGGAACTTTCCGTCTTTTAAGCCCATCCTTTCAGCCCAAGACTCTGCTTGTTTCTGTTTTCATGATGAATTCAAATCTTATCTAGCAGGTGAGTTTGGCTATTTATTAAGAAACCACAGCAATTACGTTTTTAAAGTGGAATGAAATGGTTTCTATTCTTTATGGGACTTCTGTCACAATAGTAAAAAGAAGTACTAAGTACAGCTTTTTTTAATGAGCCTATCAGCAGGATTTCATTAGCTATGGATTCAATTGTAAAGAGACACACATACACAAATTTTGGTTTACCAAAGAAAGCAATATGGCGTAGTAGAGTTGTGGGAAAGTATGGTATTCACCGAGTCTTGTTCCTCCTCTTCAGAAATGCACAGCAAGATCACAGACCCCAGCCTCCTGTGGCCTGAGGATTGGTTCTGCTTTCACTGCTTAGTGACCAGGCTGCCTTGGGCAAGCCTACATTTCTCCTACACTCAGTTTCCTTGTCTGTAAAATGTGATTAATTCCTGTGCTGCTGCTCTCCCTGAGATGCTTTAAGGGTGGACATAAGTTTTTGAGGGTGTTTTTAAGGAATGAGGAAGTGTTTTGCAGGGCATTAGAACTATTTACATAAAATGTGTACATTGGAGTTTTTATAGTAAAATAGTAATTGCTTAGTCCTACTACCAGGTTCCTTTTAATGTGTGAAAGGCAGTGTGGTATATTAAAACAAATTGATAGACAGCTTTATTTGAATCTTACATTCCACTGCTTACTAGTTGTATGAACTAGTAATTCACTGAGTTAGTAGCTCTATGGCTTGGTTTTATTTTCTGTTAAGTTGTGGATAATAATACCTACTTGTCAGAGTGTTCTAAGAGCAAATGAGTACTTGCTAATTAGGCACTGAAAAATATAAAAATTAATATATTTGAAAGGTTGGCTACAGGTCATATCTTTCCAGCATTAGTAACTGTTTGCATGCATATTAGCAAATATTTAACAACGGAGATAAAGGAGCAGATAAACTTAATTTTGAAACATTAGAAGTCACAGTCAATTGGAGGTCAGATGAATTATTTTAGAAAGTAAAATGCCAATCAATGGGATATTTTTATCTGACTTTCAGCATAGTTTCTCTTCAAGTCACTGTGGTCTCTTGTAGACTAAGCCTAACGACCCCATTGAAACTTTTATCTAGTTTCATATGCAAATAAAGAAAGACTATCCTCCCTGCTCCATTTATTCCCTCCCCTTCAACCATTGTAACAAAATGTATGAGACCATTACCGATAGTAATAATCATCGACTTTCACACATTTTAAACTTGAGAAAAACTTTTATAAAATTCATATATTATTCTCCACTAAGTGTAGTAGAAGAAATAAATTTGATTGTGTGTATAAAAGAAAATTGTGGCTCCATTAGAGCCAGTCATCGTGTGTGTGGATGGGGGGAATGTGAGGGGAGGAATAGGAGACGAATGAGGAGGGGGCTGTGGAAATATACATAAAAATGATAGATGAGGAAAAGGTAAGAAAATAGGATAAAAAAAATATTACCAGGCATCCAAAGCTTGTAGGAAACAGAAATACATCTGTCTGTATGTACGTTTGTCTGTGGGGACATTTGTATTGTTAGAGGGCTTTGCTCTGGAATGAAGCTGCCTGCGGAGAAATTTCCTGTGTGACGTTTATGGGAACATGAGGTTCTTTTTCTTTACAAGTAAATATTTGACTTATCTAACCCTAACATATCTGTGAAGGTATTTATGGCTTATGACTAATTTCATGTTATTGATGAGCAGAAACAGGAGAAATAGAATTCAGAAGTCATCTTCAAATTTTATTTTAACCCATAATTTTAAATGGCAGCATTGCTAACAAGGAGCAGAACTGATGGATTTAGTGTTGCCTCCTACCTGCCTGGCACATCTCCCAGAAAAGGAACTAATTCAATAATGAAATGGCCCAAATCAGTGAGCAACAGGGATGATAGAGGGATCAAAAGCCTTAGAAATCTCCACATTGCATAATTTATGTTGAACTGATTTTTAACTTATCCTCTTATCATTCTTGGAAAATTAGTAATTTGAGGTAGGAAAAAATGTCTCCTCAGTATCTCAGGAGTATATATGGCACCATTTATCATATCAGGTACTGTGCAGAGTCCCCAATCTGGCATCCTTTTTTTCTATTTTGTTCAGCTACCCTGAATAAACATTCTGTCTCAGCGTGTTTACTCCCTATTTCCCTACTGCATCTTCGCTTCATTCAAAATTCTTTGCTTTCCCCCATTCCTTAAGTCCTATTACTTGAACATCTAGGTCAAGTCTTATCTTCTCCATGAGGCTCTTTTATAATCCAATGTTTGTCCACTCCTAAATTGTGGTGGATGTTGGCCCATTCCTTGTGGAATTACAGATTCTCTCCATTGACAGGCTCAGTGCTGCCTGGTATTTCCAGGAAGGAAAACTGACAAGAGCCTCAAGTCCACCATTTTCTGAATCTGAGCTCAGTCTGGGGACCCAGTGTTATAGAGGGTGAGTTTCTAAGTCTCAGCTTTGACTAACTGTCTCCCCATCACTAGTCTCCCATGGGGCCTCTGTTTATATAATCTTCTGCCTCAGTTTTTCTGCCTAGCATTTCAGGTTCCTTCTGAGTTTGGCTTTCATTGTTGGAGTCCATGGAACTGGTCTAGATCATGCTAGCCCCCTGCTTTTGGCGAGTGTGGTGGTAGATGTTACTTCTGCTCTCTCTCTGTTATGTGAAATGAAGGATCACCAAGGATGATCTTCCATCTTTCAAGTGGCACTTAATTTCTAGTCTCCAGCTACCATCTACCTCTCCTGCCATCTGCATGACCGTTGGAAAGTTACTGAATCTTTTTAAGTCTTACTTGCCTCATGTGGAAATTGGCACAGTAACAATACCTACTTCACAGGACTATTGTGAAGATCAATTAGTTAATCCTTGGGACATCACCTGCAACACAGTAAATGCTCAAGAATATTAGATGTTATTATTATTTATGTTCTTAATATCATTACTAACATGCCATATCTGTTGAGCTACAGTCTCTGAATTAAAATCTGCTTGCATCACACCTAAACTTGCCATGATCCTTGCACATTAAAAACTGCCTCTGTAGTCAGGTTCATTTCCTAGCCCTTGCTCTACTCTGCTATAGCTTTTACTGCTGCTCCAGCTTAGATCTGACTCATACTTAAGTGTGCTCGAGTCCTGACATTGTAGGACTTTGATGTTTCTGTTCTTAAAGCACTTAGTACACATTGTTGTCAAACTTATTTGTTTTTTCTTCTCTACTAACTTGTAGGCTTCTATGGTCAGGGACCTTATCAATTACATGTGAAAGACCCTCAACATATATATTTTAAATAATTGAACAATTGCCCATAGAGAATATAATAAACATCTTAAAATTTAACCCTTCAACACTTCAAGTCAACATAGCTATTGGAAACAAGGGTTTATATGTTTCAGTGAATATTGATAAATTGCTAATCTTCAATACCTTAAATAAAATGCAGTGAAATTAAGTTCAACAAATACATATTGACTACCTATCACAAGCTAGCCACTGTATTAGACTTTGGTGATAACAAATAAAAAACAGACTCAGTCACTCCCTTTGGCCTTATTTGATAAAAAAGAACAAACACGTGGATTCAAACTCTTAGATGTACCCATTTAGTCAGTTGGTCATTTAATAGCTATTTGAATACCAGTTATGTTTTTGATGGGCGAGTTGAAGAAAAATTCCTGGAACATGACACAGAAAGTCACCATCTAGGTGCTCACATTCTAGCATATGTGACATGATTACACCTTAAGATTTTCAAACCTATTTTCTGTACTTAGAAATCCTATGGGATAGGTATGGCAAACCCAGTTAAACCATGTTTTTAGATGAGAAAATAAAAATTAGAGAAATAGTGACTTGTTTAAGATTATGTAAAGAGTAACTAACACAGTTAGGATTTAGAAGGCAGATCTCTTCAACATAAAATAATCAGAGCCAGGTTAAACCATGTAGAACTGGCATTTTTGTTCATCAAAACTGGTTGAATATTGTTAGTTTCATACAGTTCTAATATAAACAGGGTCTATGTAGTTTCAAAAAGATGTAGAAAAATCATGAGGAAAGTAGAATTTAATGTATACACTGGAATATTGACATAAGTTTATTGGAAAAGAACAATCAAATAAGGTGAATATGATGTTTGACAGAGATTCTCAAACTTTATCTGAGGAAACTTTGAATGAACCATAGGTTGGGGATAAAAATGTGGAAACATTGGGTTTAGGTTATGGGGAGTCTTAATTTAAAAAACAAAATAAACAACAATAAAAAAAACCTCTAACAAATGCTTGCATGGTGTTGTATTGGAATAAGATCATGGAATCCACAAGCCAGGAAGGATATTAATGTGAATGCATACATGTGAGCACGCATATGCAAAAGTACTGGATAGATCAGTGTGGAGCGATGCTGGAATGGAGAGCTTATTAGGAATCAAGTTCAGAAGGCAGGGGTGACTTAATATTTATGTTGGTCCTGGGAACTAGAAGGAAGGCTATAATTGAGAGTCCTTTCATGGGAAGAATCAAAAGACCCTGGTAATTGATTTTATGTAGTGAGTAGGGAGACAGAAAAATCAAACATGATTCCTAGCATTCAAACCCAGGTGACTAGAAAAAGGTGGAGTTATAAAGAGAAAGTAGAAAGTTAGGAGGATGATCTTGTTTGGAGAAGAAAAGGTGACATGATGAGTTTAGTTTTGGAATTTGAACAGCCAGTATTTAATCAGAAGTATCGAATCGGTAGCTGGAAATATGAGTTATTGTTCTAGAGAGGTTGGGAATAGAGTCAAGTTTGTAGAAGTAATGATTGAAGCCATGGCATTAAATGAGCTCATTGAGAAAGATGACATTTTACAGGATAGCAGTCAAGAATAGAAATTTAAGAATGCCTAGATGTGAAAGAATATATAGAAAGTACAACCAGGCTAGGAAACAGCATGAACATTTAGAAAAGTGTCAACATGCAAGTAAGTTCATCAAGATCTAATGGTGACTGACCCTATCAAGTTGTCTTAGCAGGTTCAGTGAAGACAAGGGCAGAAAAAAGGCCATCTCGTGAGTATGTGGAAATTAGGGTGCTATTACTGGACCTCAAAGGATTTTTTTTTTCTGTGTAGTAGTTCCAGTAGGAGACAGAATGCTAAGATTTAGAGAATAAGTGATGAAAACGTAAAAGCAAGGATTTGAAGGATACCATGAAAAGTGGCCTATTTTTAAGATCTAAGAGTCTAAAACTGTTGAAAGAAAGTTGTTCTGACCAATGCTTCTTATTTAATTTTCTGAAAGTTATTTTTAGAATGTTTCTTCACATATATATTTGAAGGTACAGGAAAGATTTAAGATCTGTCCCTTCTGTCAAATTTGGCAGAAATTAAATGGAGGTTTCCAAAGTTATTAAGGGGAGAGATATAGATAGTGTGATTTCCAAAAAGCTGCTTTTCCTTATGAAAGTGCACAAAATAAATGAAATGGAGTAACAAGTGCGATACTAGAAAAATGAATTCCTAGAAGGTAAATACTGGGTCATTCCTTTCCGGTGAGGTCCATGACACTTTTTAATAACTTTCAACTATGGTAACCAGTTATACTATTTTTAATAGTAACTGAGATATGCTGGGTTATTGAAAGAATGTAGTCAATCTTATATGATCAAAGCAATGAGAGGACTACGATGAGACAGATTTTTTTCCATGTGGCATGTGGAATTATTTCTGTTGTTTTACAGTAATAAATACAAATGGCTTGCTCAGATTCTGTTAGAAAAATATATCTGTATATAGAATTTTATACATGTATATATAAAATTATAGTTTTCCTTTAAATTACAAGCAAGATATAAGACATAAGTGAATTCCTCTGTTGATAAGGAAACAGGATAATGTTAACAATTTAGAAATCTCAGTTTTTCTCTATGTCAGAAAAGAATGTGTTCGGAATCAGAAGTATAAAACAACATTTTTCTGTCATTAATAGGATGGGATCTCTTCTATGGTGAACAATATGTAGCACAAGGATACCCTCTAAAAAGAATATAGGTGAATTTGTTGTGAGAAGAAATACTATTGGCACTTGTTATATGCCAGGCAGTATTCTAAGAACGCTATAGTAGATATATGAAATCGCTTCATCCTCTGACATCCTCATGTAGTAAACCTTTTCATCATCATTTTATAGATGAAGAAACTGAGGTATGAGGATGGGAAGAGATTACATACTTTGCTAGTAGTCACTAGAGGTGGAATTTGAACCAAGGCAGTCCATGTTAGAAATATACCTAACCATTACACCATGCTGCTTCTAAAGGCCATTAGCGTTCTTCAACTAAAAAAAAAAAAAAAAAAAAAAAAAAAAAAGCTCTGAAATGATCTCACAACAGGAAGCTAATCAGAAGTAATTTTGGGTGACTGCATCTGGATTCACTCTATGAAGGTGGAATCAGAGCAGAAAAAAAATAGTGCTTCTTTCTTTGGGGATAAATTGACTGTGGCAACCATAAATGCCTTATCTTGGAAGGTACTTTTCTGATACTAGCAAAAGATAGTATATCAACAAAACTCCTCTGGAAATGAAGGAATTAAATTTCTTTGCACTCTATGTATCACTACCAACCCCATAATGATAATTGTGTATTTCCACTGCTGCATTTCACTGTGGGAAGCTTGAACTTAATTGCAGTTACTTGACCAGGTTTATTGCCTACTCATTAGCTAAGTGATAAAATCCCAACCAATAGAACAGATGTGGACATGGTTGCCCTGCTCTGTGTGTGGTAAATGAAGGGCAGTAAGCATATGGGGAAAGTCACACCTGAGTACTCACAAGTGACGGGGCATGTGGCAGACTGCTGAGAAGAGGGAAGAAGTGGATGTGAAGGACTGGTAGCTCAGTAGCAGGGCAGAGGGCAGGAGCCAGGACTTTGAAAGACTCCAGACCTGATAACTGATTTGTCTAGTTTAATTCGTTGATTTACTCAACAGCCCCACTGCCTGGAGAAGAGGGGGATGAGTCTCAGAATGCCACAGCTTCCCTACTTCTCAAGACAGTCAAGTTTGTTTTCACACTTTCTGGAAGCAGATTGAAAAAATCATGGGCCCAAACTGTGAATAGTCCAAATATATTCGGCTTTCATTGATGTCTTTGTCCATATTCTATGAGAACGTCCTCTGTCACATATACTGACTCCTTAACAGTCTGCATGGTTCGCAGGAGGCGGAGGAACTTTTAATGCTCCTAGTAGTTACATTTTTGGTCTTAATTTTAAGTTCCTGGAAGGCAGAGTCTAGGTTTTTTGTGCCTGTCGTTGTACAGTGTCTACTGTCAGAGACTGGCTAAGCAATAGGGGTGGCAGGTGTGGAGCAGGGTCTGGTGGGAGCATAGTTATAGAAAGTATTGGGTTGTTGGAAAAGTCATGATGTATTTTTTCTGTTTTTCACTGCAAAAATGCATCATGACTTTTCCGACAACCCAATAGTTAGAAAGCACATAGAGGGATATACATAGGGGAAAATGGTCTTCTTTGAGCCAATATATATTATCTACAGAATATAATATGCCATTTTGAGATATTACACTTTATTATTCTAAATATTACACTTCATAGGTTGGCAAACTTTTTCTATAAAGAGCCAGATAGCCTGTATTCTAGGTTTTTCAGATCATATGGTTTCTGTTGCAACTACCAAACTCTCCAGTTGTCGTGTGAAAGCTGCTGTCGATAATAAAGAAACAAGAGGGTAAAGCTGTGTTTCAAGAAAGCTTTATGTCCAAAAACTGGTGATTTTGTAAAGACTTGGTCTATAGGGCAAAGGTTATAGACTCCTGGTTTAATTTATACACCCTTAACTCATGTACATACACATATAAGGACTAAAGAGAAGTAACTTCTCGCTGAATCTTTTTTCTTCAAGTGTTTCTTGCTTTGATCAGACCTATGATCTGACTTTAGGTTCTCATTTATATATTACACATCTGTTTGGTCAGTGCTGCAGTTTCTTTCCTCAAGAACCTCACTGGCTAGTGAGGAAGAGAGGTAAATACAGATAAGTATTGTGACATGTGCTGTGATAGCTTTATGTATTAGAGACTGAGGGGAGTACAGAGAACCAGTAACTAACTCCTTCTGAGAAAGAGATGCCTTAAGGGCATCTTCAAGAACTGGTGGGATTTAAGAATTAGTCAGAGAAAGAAGGGAGTAGAACATATGTGAATGGGGGCAGGAGATACAGGGAGAAGAGTTTTACTAGGGACCAAATCATAACAGATCTTGTGTGTCTTCCCAGAGAGCTTTTCTCCTGAGAGATAAAGTCTTGTGTAGTTCAGTGACATGTCATCTGTTAAAACCTTCCACGAATTTCCTGTGAATCTATTCATATCTTTCTTGTGCTATATCACTTTCTCCCTTGTGTTATAATTATTTTGTGCTTGTCTTCCTCATGCCTATTTTATTTAATTTTCCTAGAAAAGAGAATGCTGTCTTACACACATTTTTATTCTCTCCTAATCTCTAGGATCTATGCCTGGCTGGGTCCTGAGACATTGTCCTGAGACAGCATTCCTGAGACTGCTTAAATTTGATTCCCACTCAGGTCTTTGCTCCCCCTGCCTTAATCCTGGCTGTAACTACAAAATGGACACTTTATTGTCCATTTCAATTTTGTTCCTTATTCCCAGTACTCAGATCAGGCCCCTGACACATAGTTATGACTCTAGAGTGATGGATGTTGACCAGTTCCATTAAGAAGAGTGGTTCAAGGGCCAGCTGAGTGGCTCAGTTGGTTAAGAGTTAGCTTAAGAGTGTGAACTCTGAGCAACAGGGTCAGAATCCGGTGGGAGTCCCACATGGCCAGTGATGCTGCGCCCGAGCTGAGCTGCCGCTGAGCTGCCAAGAAGTGGCAGGACGGCTCAGCTTGTGAAAGCACGTGCTCCTAACAAGACTGCCTGTTCAATGGTGGGCTATGCCCGCCAGCAACTAAGACTGACCTTGGCACCTTGAACAGAGCTGCCACCCGAATGGCTCAGAGGATAGAGCTTAATAACAAGCTCTTAATAGAGCTTAATAACAAGCTCTTAATAACAAGGCTGCTGGTTCAACTCCCGCATGGGATGGTGGCTATGCCCACCTGCAACTAAGATTGAACACAGCACCTTGAGCTTAGAGGCCATGAGCTGCCAACGGGCAGCCAGATGGTGACTGGCGCCCTGCACTAAGATTGAAGAACAACAATTTGGCTGGTCCCCTTCCCTAATTCCCCAATTAAAAAAACAAAGAAGAAGAAGAGCAGTTCAAGAGAAAATGATTATATCAAAATGCAGTTGATTCTCAGGTTAGGTGCACAGAAAGTGTAAACTGTTACCTGGAGCAAGAATGCCGAGATTTGGCTTCAAAAGGGCTCTTTGTGCTTTTGTTTTCAACTATGTGCTTGAAAAGTAACTGATTTGAGATGAAGAGGGAGAGTGGAAGGTGACACTTTTGGAATTGGGTTCTATACTGTTCTGGGTAACTGGAATAGGTTGTTAAATGTCCAGTTGGGGGACATATGGAGGAAAGGGTTAGCCATGGTGAACTAGATTCAAAAAAGAATCTGGAGAGGAAAAGAAGTTGTTTGAGAACACAAAGAATGAAAATGAATTCATGCAACATTATTGAGCACCAGCTCTGAACCATACACTACAATGTAATCCCAATCTAGAAACTGGAGGGTAATCAGAGGTAGGGCCCTTGACATCAAGGGGTTTGGGAGTATTCTCCCCACCCAAATAGATAAGCCTGTCTTTGGCTCATGAGGAAGAATGGTCTTTTGTTTTGGAAAATCTCTTCATGACCTGAAAGGTCCATTAGCTGCAGGGGATGGTTGTTGTCCACACTTTAGGGTAAGGGCCAACACCTCTCTGAATGTAATCATTCATGCTGTGTTTGGGAATGAGGAACTGTGGAGACATTCTTAGACTAACAGGTAGACATAGATGTAGTTAGAAGATTAAGCAATGACCTCTGGAGGACTCAGGATTGAGTTTTTGTCAAAAAAGAGTTGAAGATATCACTATAGCACAATTATTTGACAGGTTTCTAGACCACAAGACGGTTGTGAGACTTTGTTTTCTAAAGGTGCCTGTCTTGTATGATAATCTACCATGGCTTTTGCTACTGTCTCATTGATAGGTGGATTCTGATTACCATACCCTTGACTATGGGACTTGTAACCAATAGAATGTGATAGAAGTGATGCTGCATGATGAGGCTAGTTCTTGAAAGAAGAAGCAGCTATCACCTAGCTCATTGTTAAACTCATGCTTGAAGCCTTGAGGTACCACATCGAAAGACTTACTACTCTGAGGCTGCCATTCCCTTTCCAAATTCTTGACCCACAGAATCCATCACATAGTGTAATGGCAGTTATTTTATGCCACTAAGTTTGGGGTAATTTGTTGTGCAGCAATAGTAACTGGAACACCCACTGTGTGTCAGGCATTGTGCTTAGGTTTTTATATATATTATTTCACTTACTTTTCAAACCAATCCTTAAAGATTAGCATTGTTACCTTCTTTTCTAGATAAGAAAATCAAGGTGGAGAGAAGTTAAGAAACTCACCCAAAGTTATAACTATCAAGTCCAAGAACCAGGATTCACATCTAGCTAACTACACGACCAGCAACTTTTGCTAACATTAGGAAGTGTTTCCAGTTCCATGATAAGAATTGCCTGGTAAATGCTAATGTCCAGGCTCCGTCTTAATTCCACTGAATTGCTTTAAGCAAACACCTCAGGAGATTTTTTTTTAAACAATGGGAAAGTGCAGTAACACTATTTTATGCCATCCCATGAACTGAACTAAGTTCTCTAAATAATATTGTAGTATTTTAGTGATGCCACTATGAAAGGCCATACCCAGCACAGTGTTTGGCAGAGAAAAAATGCTCATTAACTGAGTGCTAAATTGAATTGATGTTTTTGCAAATGGTTTAACACTGGCCACTCAAGGGTGTGTTCCATGAACCAGCAGCAGAGACATAAACTAGGATCTTGATAAAAACACAGTCTCTCAGGCCTATTGAATCAAATTTTGCATTTTTAACAATATCCTCAGGTGTTTCATATGCACATTAGAATCTGAAGAATATTGATTCAAGCATTCATTTAGGAAAATGTCCTAGCAATGGGCTAGTTGGGC
Source organism: Hipposideros armiger (assembly GCF_001890085.2). Lineage (NCBI taxonomy): Eukaryota > Metazoa > Chordata > Mammalia > Chiroptera > Hipposideridae > Hipposideros > Hipposideros armiger. The sequence continues at coordinate 347,906 of NW_017731910.1, read as the reverse complement.
TATTTGACAATGAGGTCTCAAATGTGTCACTGTGAAGAAACTTTAAGAGCTCCCAGGAAAATGATTCTATGACATGGAGATTGTGTCTTCAAGGAAGACTTTTTGGCAGCTATCGAGATGCACAATATGAGCTCTGAAACCTTGTGGTTATACTCTGTGCTAATGAAAACCAAATTCTGCTATGAGTGCCTTGCCTGGAAGATGATTTCCTCTTTGCCAGACACTCCTAGCGAGCAATCTCTCAGCAGAAGAGAGCAGTTTTACATATGCAAGGTTTGTAAAGGGGATCATCAACCATTCTGCTAATTTGTTTTCAAGCAGAGTGGGAGGGATCTATTGAATCTATTAATATTTATCTGTGTATCTTTTTGATACTGTTGGTTCATACACACACACACACACACATATGTACACACATGACTAAAACACCTCTTAAAGTCTAAAAGCAGTATTTCCTTGTTAGATTTACTTCATTTATAATTAATGAGCCTGTAGTGCTGATCTATAATTGTAAATACATGTGATTTAAAATACATTTGTTAACCACACATACTGTCTTTGACATAAACCTTGAATTATGCATCAGCTAGGAGGGTTCAACAAATTAGTTTAGCTCAGTACAATCTATGCCTCCTAAGACTCACATGAACATGAAGGAACAGCTGGGGAACAAGGTGAAGACTACAACTTAGGGGAGAGAAGTCCTCAGAATTGAGGAGACGTCTTCAGAATTGTCTTTGCTTAATTAAATGACATTTTGTAATCACTTCATCAAGTGTCCAGAGCAACACCTTTACCCTCCCTCAAAGAACTGCCCGTGTGGCTCCAGCCACTGGACAGCACCACAACCTATATCTTCACAATGAGATGCAAATACATATTTAAGGTTTTTTTTGTTGTTGTTTTTAAATTCCTGTAGTAAAAAGTCCTTTAGAGAATGATGATTCCTACTCTATTTTGGTAATTAGATCCTATGTTTACCAAAGTTTCTCAGCAGCAATTTAACTCCTTTTAAAGGTTAGCTCTAAGAAAGAAATGAATATTTAGAACCACATTTTTTTCTGCTGTCAATACAAATGGGGCTCAGCCGGTCACTATTCTATGTGTAATATTTTCTCTTGTACTAAAAGAATATCATCATTGCCCAGCCTTCTCTTCTATAGACATGCTAATTCTAATTTTGTTTACCTTTTTCTCACAGATGTTATTTTCCTTTTAATTATCATTTTGGCTATCATCTGATCCATATTCCTCATGCTATTTTATATATATATATATATGTAGTATTCAATAAGAGATGTCATATTACAGAGGGTTCTGCCTATATTGAGAATAATGGAATGATTACCTCTTTGGGATTCATTCAACAAACACAATTTTTATATTATCTGTGAAATTTTATTGCTGTTCAAAGAAATAACTTGTACCAGGTACACAGTCAAAGTTTAGTAATATTATTTGGGGCTATTAGGATTGCATTAACAATGGTCAACTCTAGTTAATTTTTTGAAATGGGCAAACAGCAGTGTAGTAGAAATATACTGAGTTAGGATCAGAATTCCTGACCCTCTAATTAAGGAGCTCTGTGAACTTAGAACTAGCATGTTAAAACTACCTAGAAGCAATGTAGGCAGGATCAATATAAGTGCAATATGAGATTTTCTGGTCAAGATGGTGGAGTAGGTAAATGCGGTACTCAAATCCTCTCAGGAGCGGAGATTGTGACTGAGTTAGACTAGGGCGGCTGCAGTCCTAGGTGCTCCTATTAAGGGGACTGTGCACAAACTTACTCATTGACAGACTCACTCACTCTGAGCTCCAGTCCTGGGGCAGCAGCTTAAAAAGCATGAGGGACATACACATGGGGAAGAACAGAGCTGTCTGGATTCAGGGTAAGCGCTGGAGGGGCATTTTCCCCTGGAAAGAGGAGCAGGCAGAAGCCATTGTTTTTGTTGAACCCTCCCCCTTCCTGCGTGCAGATGCAGGCAGATGCCATATTTGAGCCTCCATCAAACGATCACCCTTCATCTGCCCCACTCTGGTTATTCCATGAGACCCTGCTCACACAGCCCAGGCACACAGCTATTTTCAGTGGCTTTCATATACAAACAGCTTGCTTTGGCTCATGCTGTGGAGTTTCATAAAGTCTCTCAAAGGGTCACAAAACCCAAACAAGAAGCACCTGGCTTTGGCGTGTCTCCTGGCTGAGTAGCCCTGAGCCAAGCACTAGCAACAGCTGGCCTTGGTTTGTGACTTGGCCTCTTAAGGCATCTCCAAGCACAGCATGGGGTGGTGGCCATTTCTGGGTTGTTTTGTGGCTCATGCCAGGTGGCCCTGGGCAGGACACAGACTGTGGCTGACATTGGCCTGCAGTGAGTACCCTTCCAGGAGATCCTGGGGCTGGCATGCCCAGTGGCCAGCTTCTGACTGAGCCAGAGCATCCCTTGGCCACCTCCAAGGATGACACATCAAAAGAGCAGACTGGGCAGGCACCAGATCCCTGCTAAAGAGAACCTTGCTTTATAAGGTCAGCCCTTACATCATAGCTCCTCCACTGTAGTCAGGGCCAGTCCTCACAACCAATAAGCCTGAGAGTCACTCCCTCCCATTGATTGCACAAATAGCAATCAAGTCTGAACTACAACAAGAGGGCACATACAACCCATACAAGGGATACATCTGGAGCACCTGGTTCTGGTGACCCGGGAGACTCACCACTGGGTCCCCTAAGATATCTACTACATAAGGCCACTTGACTAAGACCAGGAGGCATATCATCCCTACCTAATACATGGAAACAAACACAGGGAGGCAGCTAAAATGGGGAGACAAAGAAACATGTCCTAAATAAAAGAACAGATCAAAGTTCCAGAAAAAGAACTAAGCAAAATGAAGACAAGCAATCTACCAGACACAGAGTTCCAAACACTGGTTATAAGGATGCTCAATGAGACCTCAGGGAGAACTTCAAAAAAGAGATAGAAAACATAAAAAAAAACCCAGCCAGAAATAAAGAATACAATAATGAAATGAAGAATACATTAGAGGGAATCAACAGTAGATTAGATGAAGCAGAAGATCTAATCAGTGATTTAGAAGGTTAAGGTAGCAGAAAACACCTAATCAGAACAACAAAAAGAAAAAAAAGAATTTAAAAAAAGTGAGGCTAGTTTAAGAGACCTCTGGGGCAACATCAAGCGTAATAACATTCTCATCATAGGGGTACCAGACGGAGAAAAGAGAGTGCAAAGAATCTAAAACCTATTTGAAGATATAACGGTAGAAAAATTTTCTAACCTGGCAAAGGAAATATACAAGCTCAGGAAGCACAGAGAGTCCCAAACAGGACAAACACAAACTGGCCCACACCAAGACACATCATAATTAAAATGCCAAAGCTTAAAGACAAAGAGAATCTTAAAAGCAGCAAGACAAAAACAGTTAATTACCTACAAGGAAGCTCCTGATAAGACAATGAGATGATTTCTCAACAGAAGCTTTGCAGACCAGAAGGGATTGGCAGGAAATATTCAAAATAACGAAAAGCAAGGAACTACAACCAAGATGACTCTACCCAGCAAAGCTATCATTTAGAATCAAAGGACAGATAAAGAACTTCCCAGACAAGAAAAAGTTAAAGGAGTTTCTTACCACCAAACCAGTGTAACAGGAAATGTTAAAGGGACTTCTTTAAGAACAAGAAGAAAAAAAATAATAATAAAATGGCAATAACTAACATATCTATCAACAATTACTTTCAATATAAATTTGGATTAAATGCTCCAATCAAAAGATGGGGGGGCTGAATGGATAAGAAAACAAGACCCTTACATATGCTGCGTATAAGAGACTCACTTCAGGTCAAAGGACACACACAGACTGAAAGTAAAGGGATGGAGAAAATGGAAACAACAACAACAAAAAGCTGTGGTAGCAATACTTATACCAGACAAAATAGACTTTAAAATAAAGGCTATAACAAGAGACGAAGAAGGACCTGCTTCTGGGTATTTATCCAAAGAAACTCAAAACACTGCTTTGATGGGACATGTGCCTCCACATGTTCATTACAGCATTGTTTACAATGGCCAAGATGAGGAGGCAGCTTGGGTGTCCATGGATGGATAAAGAAGAGGTGGTACATATACGCCTCATATGCAATGGGATGTTGCTTGGCTGTGGATAGAAATGGGTTCTCTCCATCTGTGGCAGCAGATGGATCTGGAGGGTACTGTGCTGAGTGGAGTGTCAGACAGTGAAAGAGAGATGCAATGTGATTTTGCTTATATGTGGAATATAAAGAACAAAATAAACAAAACAGAAACAAACTCATAAATACAGAGAACATTTTGAAGGTTGCCAGATGGAAGGGGAGCTGGGAATGGGTGAAAAGAGAAAGGGATTAAGAAGTACAAATTGGTTGTTGCAAAGTAGTCATGGGGATGTAAGTTATGGCATAAGGAATATAGTCAATAATATTGTAATAGCATGGTACAGTGTCAGATGGTTGCTGGATTTATCATGTTGATCACTTCTTTTAGGTATATAAATGTAGAATAACTATGGTGTACACCTAAAACTAATATCCTATTTGTATGTCAGCTATATTTTAATGAAAATATGTATTTTTAAAGTGCAATGTGAGCCCCTGGGTAACTTACACTTGGGGCATTTTGTTCATAAGTCATTTCATTAACATCGTGGACAAGCTAGAGCTCACCCGGGGCCAGTTCCTAGGGAGCAGGGATTATGTCAGAACCATTCTTGTAGCTGCACATACAGTCCCTGACATGTATCAGGTGCTCAGTAGAGCATGTGAGAAAAAAGTAATGAATTTATTAACTAGACAGTGATAAGTCTGGCAACTAGAACATATGAGTTCATGCAGAGGCTGCATGCTGAATAAAGGATCTCATAGAATTCATACATCAGAAAGGTGGCTCTTTCTCAAATTTGCTAGATAATCAAAATCAATTTTTTAAAGTGCAACTTTCTGAGACAACCCAAGATACAATGAATCAAAATTGCTGGTGGTGGGGAAGGTAAGGGGCTATGAATTTGTATTTTTCACAATCATCTCTGAGGATTCTTATGGCCAAATGGGTGTAAGATACACTGATATTTAAGATACAACTTTTGCTTTCTATGTTCTAAGACACTTTTTCCCCCAGGGAGCCAGTTGTCTAGGAGGGGTCTTGGCTTGCTGAACTTTATGGTTCCTGTCATCTCTAATGTTCTAGAAGTCCATGTTCCTCCTGGTGTCTGCCAGGTGGTGTTCATTTCCCAAGATGTTCAGTGGCATCGCTGTGACATGGCAGTCATGATCTCTGTGGTGCTGACCAACTGGATCTGTTCTTCCTGTAGAATGCCTCCCAGTGTTGTTCATGCTTTTCTCTTTTGCCTCAAAATGCATCTGTTCCAGGTGTCATCTCCTTGACAAGTTCACGTGCACACTTTAATAGAGGTCTTTAGTTGATAATAAGGTCCTTACAAGGATGGCTGAAAAAACACCCATTGGTGGACATTTAACCTGCTAGTGCACTGATAGATATTTATATAGTTCCTCTCAAATCTTATGGTTTGGTACCTTGTTGTGCTCAAATGCAAGTATGTACATTTTTTTCATGCTTAATTTTTGGTTTAATCCAGGGACCTAAGTGTTTTTTGTTTTGTTTTGTTTTGTTTTGTTTTGTTTTAAAGATTCTATTGGGGAGTTGGGGGAAGGGAACAGCATTGGGGAGTTGGGGAAGGGGAACAGACAAGTTGCTGTCCTTTTGTTCTTCAGTCTAGTTGTGGAGGATGTCGCTTCACTGGCCCATGTTGGTATTGTGATCATTGTGCTTTTCCTGGGTGAGGCAGTAGATCGCCAGCCAATGGACAGGTGCTCACGGCAGCTCATGCTGGCTGCAAGCCACTCATGGTAACTCACAGCAGCCCACTGCAGCCCCATTGCAGCCTATGCCGTCGCCCGCCACTCATGGCAGCCCAGCTCCAGGTCGAGCTGTTGTTCACCATCTTAGCTGTAGAGGGCGTAGCGTCACTGGCCCTCATGTGGGATCCAAACTGGGGCCCTGCTACTCAGAGCTCATGCTCCCAAGCCAACTCTCAACCAATGCGCCACTCTGCTGGCCCTCCAGTGACCTAAGTTTAAGATCTGAATTACCAAACTGGAATTTCAGAACAATAATAAAATTATCCATTATGAAATAAAAAGCTATTCTTTTTAGTGGAGGATACATGTTATGTAGAAGTATGTAGATATTATTTGATCAGGTTCTTTTTTTCTTTTTTTTTTTGTATCAGGAAGGGCAGACATTTCAGGGTTGTAGGGGTAAAAAATACCTCCCAGATTTTTCCCTTACTTTGTATTTCATCCAAGAAGCCACGAGGAAGAAATTAAAAACTCATCAACAAGCCAGCATGAAGGCTGGGAAGCTTTCATCTGTTAAATACTGTGCTCCTGTATGCACCCTTTTGAACTCTTTCTGCTCAGTAGATTAATTTGCTACCGATTTGGTCCTGAGCTATGGGGATGCTTGAGAGGACAGCTGTCTATACAGCCAGTGAGCATGAATGTGAGTGCGTAAGCAAGGTGCATGTCAGTGACCAGACAGCTGATGCGGTCGAGCATTAGCTTCCCGTTGGGGCCTGAGACAAGCAAAGGCTTGTCCAAACTCCCTAAATCAACTTGCTCTCTGTTCCTAAAACTTTGCTTATTTGTCTTATAGCACACAGGGCTCATTTGTTTATTGTTTTTCTGATTCTGTCCACCAGGTGAACGCTAAGAGGCAGAGTGTTTTGCTCACTTGTGTTATCTCTAGTATTTAAAACATAATAGGTTCTCAATAAATAATTGTTGAGTGAAGAAATAAACAAGTGACTATTTTCACACAAATCCTACTGTGTGGACCTGTCACTTTAGGTATTGAATATTGGTGGTATACACTGGGATGCACTGTGCTAGGTCATACTTGATTTGTCACTACACTTCGCTTTGTTGTGGCTCTCTGGAAGAAGAGATGGGTGATTCAGGAGGGGCTGGGCCCTGTCATACACCCGAGGGCATGGCCAAGGCAACTAGACTTTCTCTTAGTTCTTGGTGTCTCTCTCTCCCCCCTTCTCTCCTTCTCTCTCCCTCTCACCCCCTCCCCCCCATAGGTGTATATTTCACATTTTCAGTTTTCAAGTTCACTCTCATCCACTGCTATGACTTCACTTGTTATTTTTCTTATAACTTCTATTTATCTTACGTGTCTAAAATTGTTTTAATCAACTGTTCAATGGCACCCCCATTTGGGTGCCTCCCTGTACTACTCTTGATATTGCCTCCTTCCAAATAAATTCAGAAAGGTTTTTTGATTCCACCTTGCCAGCCAGTGATGGCTCAGTTCTGGCCTCATTTAGAGAACATATGTGGCCTCAGCTTTCCTGTCAACACAACAATCCTGACAAACCAAAGAATTGTAAGATTTCTCCACTAATGAGTATTCTAACTTCCTGTATTTCATAGAGGGTGTCAAGGCCATGAGGAGTTAAGTGAGTTGCCCTTGGTGACAAACGAATGAATTATATTTATGCTAGTGGCACCCAGGTGTCCTGAGTCCAATAGTCTTTTCTCTACACCATCTCCTCTACTGCATTGACTTGCTTTTACAAAGGTGGGTAGAGCCAGTGGGAGAATGTTGGAACAACTGCACTAAACACCAGTGTGGTTGGAAATAATACCCCTGTCCTCTCCTAGCAAACCAGCAATTAGTCTCAAGTGTTTGGAAACAAAACTATTTCTAGTAGGAATGATGTCTGAGATTTACCAAGGAGATGCAAAACATCCTTTCAATTCTCCCTTTCAT
>NW_017731910.1:333086-339391 GCF_001890085.2 Hipposideros armiger | reverse complement strand
CCTGCTAATATGGCATATATAAAGCCTAAAATATCACACTCAGCAGTGAAGACATTAATTTTGCTTATACGACACTATTCACACTTGTAGAGTTTCTGACAGTTTGGGAACCCATGAGAATTAAGAGGTTTCTAGCAAATGAATGCACATCAATAAAATACCCTTAGTGAGGCTTTTTTTTTTTTTTTAAGAAAAAGCTGATCCCATATTTTCTACTTAGAGTCACTGACAATGAAGATAGTATGTGCAATGTTTTACAATGACTTTTTGATGTTTTCTTCCTGTTCTGAATATTCCCTTTGTGCTTTTGAAGTCAGTAGTGCTGCAGAGTTGTACCTGTTCTTTAATATTTCAAAAGCCCTTTCCCCAGTGTTCATCTTTTCACATCAGAGTTTAATAAGCCTTGACAAACTTACATCCCATATCTTCAAGTAACACGAAGGGTTTCCCGCTGCTTCCGTTTGCTCTGAGAAGTTGTTGAGGCATTTAAAAATAGCTCACCATAGGGCCGGCCGAGTGGCGCGATGGTTAAGAACTGGCTTGGGACGCCAGAGGTCCCCGGTTCGGATCCCACACATGAGGCCAGTGACACTGCCCTCCACAGCTAAGATGCTGAACAACAGCTCAACCTGGAGCTGGGCTGCCGTGAGTCGCCGGTGACGGCAACTTGTCTGTTTCCCTTCCCCCAATTCCCCAGCGCTGTTCCCATCCCCCAATTCCCCAATAAAAATCTTTAAAAAAAAATAAAAAAAAAAAGCTCACCATATATCATCATCCTCTTCATTCCTAGAGAGCCCGAAGCATTTTTAATTGCTCATATTATTTTAAACGAACAATTAAACCTTCAAAATACCTCGATGATAACTTCATACATTTATATCAGTGATACAAGGCAAAGGTTCTCCTTTGTGAGGAGAGCTGGATGAAGGAAAGTGGACAGAAAATGAAACTAGATCAAATGATAGCCACTTGCTGACTATTATTCTGCTGTCTGTATCTCTCAGACTGTAGGTAGTAAATGCCGTTATGGATTTAAATAAAAGTCATGGCTCACACATGCTTGAATGGACGTAAGAGGGAACAGTTTGGTATATTTCACTGTGGGGACATGGTACTTAAAAGCAGTCAAGTTCATTTCTTTGACAATGACATCTCAATTTTTTATCCAACCTAAAACCAGTCTTGTCTGTTCTGTGGGGGTAACAAGACTTCATGAGGCATGAGCACAGTCCAGTCATAAGAGAACCAAACGTAAAAACTAAGCAAGTGGTGCAGTTTGTATTAAGACTAATAGCTAGTTTTTACTTTCGCTCACTACGTATTTGAACATCTATTGACTCACTTAATCTTCTTTATTACTTTCTGACACATGTACTACTATTATACTCTGTTTTACAGATGAGGAAAATGAGGAAGGAAATAACTAGCCCAAGGACACACAGTTAATAAATGAGGGGCCAAAGTCTGAGCCTACATAGTTCAACTCCAGAGTTTATGTTTTGATGTATTCCTATATTAGAAAAATCAATCTTTAATCTGTAAATCTGGAATAATCATTGATTGATCTCTACAGCAGTGGTGGGGATACTAAAGGTGAAACTAAGTGTTTCATTTTTCTTGGCTGGGACTGCTCACGCTCTCCCAACAGGGACATTGGAGATTGTTTTTCCTAATTGCTTCATGGAAATTATAAGCCTAATATTAGGCAAATGAACAAGCAGAAACTATTTTTGCATACAACATCTGGAACAGTGGCCTATTGGGTTACAGCACAGAATGTTTCCCTTCCATGATCTCATTGGACTCACATATGCAGATGTCCACACACATGCTCATTTTTGCCTTGTATTAGATGTCTCTTATTACCATAAGCATTAGTCCTTGGGGACATTTTCTGGGGAAGGATACTGGGAAAGTTTTAGGCATACAAACCTGGGTTTGAATCTCAACTTTTTCATGTATTAGGTGTTCAATTTGGACACATTTCTTAGCATTTCTCAGCCTGAGTTTTCTCACAATATCCCAACCAAGGGTTGTTTTGAGAGTTAAGCGAAATAATGCATAATATACTTAGGAATATAAGTACTCAGTATACTCCATAAATGTTCTGTATTCTATTTCTCTCTTTATCTTTTCTTTCTTCTCTTTTCCCCTCCCTCTTTCTTCTCTTTCTCATACCTCACCACTGAACTGATCTTTTCTTTACATGTTATGATCAAAGAAAGTCCAGCATGATGAGAATAAGCCTAGACATTTATCTTGACTGTTACTGAGATTCTTGTATGACATTGGAAATATATTTGAGGGTCTCTAACTCCACTTATTCAGCTGTCAAATGGTATTTATACTCCTCATTTGCATGCAAAGAGAATATGTTAACAGTTGATCCAGAGCTTTGAAGAAGAAAATTACCATGTAACTGCTTGCTACTGTAATTTTTTAATCTGTGCTTTGAATGAACTTTTTAAAAGATGAAATCACCATTGCTTTAATATATTTTCCATAGCTTTCCCATCGTCACCCCATCTCACCAACTTTTTCATGTTTAAATGACTTTGTAAGGTGACAAATCAAAATTTTCACTTTGTATTCTAAACTTATGTGCATTGGTCTTTTAGAATAAGCTGGCGTTTTGGAATTAGGCTCAAGAGATATTATGAATCATGGCTGAAGGTATATTGATTTGGAAGGTCACCCATGTGAATTTTCACCTGGAGAGTCTACTGTCTAGAACACAAACATAAAAAAATATATAAATATTTTATATTTATATAAAAAATATAAAATTTATATTATTACATAAATAATGATTAAACATCTATTTTGTGCCTGGCACTGTGTTAGGTGTTGAGGGTATCTCACCTGGAAATGGGTTTAGAAGGAGCCTATAGTCTGGCAGGGGAGTTGGACTTGTAGCAATAGTGAGAGGCACTTACTGAGCGCTACTCATAATGACAGGCACCTTACTTATGAGGCTTCATTTAGCTTTCATACATGTCAGATAAGGAATCAGAGGTTGAGAGAGGTTAAGTAATGTGTATATGACCTGAGTCAGAAAGTGGTAGATGCAAACCCAAATCTCTCTGGAGTTAAAACTCATCTTTTCACTATTTTTCACTGCTTCCTAAAATAACAGATTTTTTTTTTTTGATACTGTGCATGAGTGCAACCAAGGTAACCAAAAGATGGTAACAGGTGTTGGAGACTTTAACAGCAGCTGTCCCCTATATGTGCAGAGGGTGCCAAAAAAAAAAATGTAAACACATTTTAAGAAAGGAAAAAAACTATTAAAATTATAATAGTCAATACATACCAATAAGAAAAGATGAATACAAGTCATGTTTGACTTCTGCAATTACAAAAGGTGCTCAAAGTGGTTACCATCAGCATCCAGACACCTCTGATTATGGCGAACCACTGCTTGAGCAACATTGACCAAAGTGTGCACTTGTATACATTTTTTTTGGCACCCCCAGTATTTGGCCTTGATTGTGACCCCCCCCCCCACTTCCTCAGTGGGTGATTGGCAAACAAAATGACATCTGCTGGAAGGTGGAAAAACGTTTGTGTCCTTCTAATTAGCTGTTTCTGATCAATACAATCATCAGAGTCTTAACAGGAAAATTCAGTAAAGATAATGATTCTAAATGTTTTTAAAAAGTTAAAGGAATGGGACAGGGAGGGGGAAATTTTGACCCAAGACTTGTTTTTGTGACAATCAAGTGGTAAAATGGTTGTCAGGAGTTGAATCCTTTTGAAGTGGAACCTTTGCTTTAATGAATAGGACTCCTCTTTTTAAAATTTTCACTTCTTTAAAGATAGGACAACTTTGTTTATTATCATAGTCCATTGCCTGGCATGTGGTTGTCATTCAAATATATTTGTTCAATGAAAAATTAATGAGTGTCTGCAGCAGCAAATACATATTCCTGAATCATAGCTAGGTGCAATGACCACCCTTCTCCTATACCGTTTGGGAGTTTGGTGGGTACTTTGAGAATAACTGTGTAAAGAACAAGTTGAAATTTTGCAAATTTTCAAATGAATGCAAAGATTGCACACTTACATAAATGTATTTGATTTGGTAGGTTAATTACTTAGCAGCATCGTGTGATGGTTCAAAGGATGTGTTCTGAACTCAGATTTTATGGGCAAATTACTTAAATTCTCTGTCTCTTTTCTCATCTTTTTAAGGTAGAAATAATAGCCATGTCGTTCCCATTTGGCCAAATAAGAGAATGCATGCACACTATAAGATTAGTTGTTGCTATTGTTGTTGTTATTGTTATTTATTAATTCTTAAAGTAATGACTAAGGCCAGGTTTCCATAATGCTGGGTTTAAGAGGAAAGTTCAGGAAAAATGCATAGTCATAGCAGGTATAAAATTGGGTCAGTCTTGGTCCTCTGAGAGGCAGAGGCCAAAATGGGATCAAATGTATACGAATTTTATTAGGAGAACCATCTGTGTGAGAAAAATGGGAGCTAGTTGGACAAAGCTGGGATATTCATCAGGCTGATATTAGAGTAGCAGTAAAGAAGAAAAGACTTTTGGGTGGCTATGCCCTTGACTCCTGTGTGATATAAGAAGGCTCAGCAAGGTTGTCCAGAGCCCTTGAGGCAAAATTGGCTGTTAGGTTCCATGTCTCCCAGGAAGGGGCCTGCCTTAGTATCCCTGCCACATTCAGTTATGGGCTGGCCTCATTTGGCACAAAATAAAGTCTGCCTCATGTTTGAGTTACTTGTGACTGGGGAGCAGTAATTTGTCTTAACTATCTTTGTATCCCCTACAACTTCCAGCAAAGTAGAAAATATTCAGATGTTGAATTAATGAGTTAATTTCTGTGGCAGCAATGAGAAGGGGCCTTGCAGACTTCTTAATACAGAAAATGTAATTACCAAGATCCCCTACTTTTGAGTTCTGCACTATAAGCTGTATTTGCACTGAGGCCATGCTTCCCAGAGCTCCTACCAGCCCACAACTGGGTAGTTCAGAGAAAAGAAATAAGTGGACTATATTACTTACATTTTTAATTGGTTGCATTTGCATTATGAAAAAAAATATATAAGTAAATTAAATTGCCAGAATAATAAAAGAAGATAGAAGCTACATTCATAGCCTATTTTCCTTATTATGAACAAATGATCTCTTCATTATTATATGACTATGGCTACAAGGCCCTACTCAAAATTGGCTTTGAGATGGAAGAAAATGCTCATTCTTAATTGCAGGATGATATGAAATGCTAGTTCGATTTTTTTAATAGCAAGATATTCTACCCTGTTGGTTTCTTAAATAGGTTATTCCCATTGCTTGTCTATTTAGTTAACCCCAACAGGGACAAATGTCATTTTTCCAAAGCCATGCAAAGATAATTCTCACTTCTGGATGATCTTCTTCTACCCTTGTCCCCCCCATCTCCACCGCATCTTAGAATACACTTTTTGATATGAATCTTTCAGTTACAAACATTTATTGTAAAATTCAAATATATATCCTGTTTTTTAAAAATCCCAGCATTCCCAGGCTTGTAGTACTTACTTTACTTTGGTATCTACTAATATGATGTCATTTCAAGGTCTAAAGTGACCCCTCAGGAAAATAGAAGACTTGCCCAACTGACAGGTCTGAGCTAGTTAAAGAGATGTGTCATTCTTTGGTTGGGGATGGGAGGAAAGGTGGCTCTTTTGGCTCACCTGTGAAGGTTCCCCAGGGCAGAGTGTTTCTCTCCTGAGGTTGAGGGAATGTTGAAATTAAAAGGCCACATGAGGCTGACAATAAAAAGAAAAGCCTGGTTAGGTATGCCAGAGAATAAAATTCATATAGGTCACCAGACTGAGGGCTCATGGGACCAGTGATTAGATGGTCTGAGACGGAGGACTATGAAATAGTGGGTTCTGAGGGGTGGGGAGCATGGATGTCTGGGGCAAGCTGTGGAGCAGTGTCGGGGGATGGGGAACTCATTGTGCTTACAGGGACTGAAAAGAAGGCAGAGAATTGGAGTAGCTGAGAAACTTAGAATGAAAAGGACAAGTGGAGTTAGGACTCAGGGTCCAGAATTTTAAGTGCGGGACCACGCACAGCCCTCATTACTACTTAAATGCACTCAAACCACAGCACATAGGAAATCTAAGCTTTGGATTACTTTGACTATAAATGGAAGAGGAGACTGACTATATCAGTTAGAATATAATTCAAGCGTTGAAACAAAACAATCTCTGTAACTTTATAAAAACGCTAAAACTTAAGACATTTTCTTGAATTGTAGTGTGTGTGTGTGTGTGTGTGTGTGTGTGTGTGTGTGTG
>NW_017731910.1:314421-332871 GCF_001890085.2 Hipposideros armiger | reverse complement strand
CAGTTATTACCTCAAAACTGGTTTGCTTCTAGATGAATTTCTTTAGCTCTATTCTTCCAATAGTGGACTGGGAAAACTCTTGCATAGTACCGAGGGGAAATGTGTTTAAATCCAGCTCTGGGTTGGATTAGTTGATGTGGCGTCCCTCTGATCCTCTGCCAGATGTCTATCCCCAGCTGGCAAAGCTCTCCGCCTCCCTTTCAGTAGTTGTTGTCAAGGCCTAGCTTCCTGCCAGCAGGAGCTGGTCTCTCCTCAATGAAGGGCAATATGCCCTCAATCAGCATTTAGATTTTTGTGTGAAGACATTCATGGAAAAAACTCCCCACTGCTTCTCATCTGCCTTCTGTTTTTGGAGTTTCCCAGACATCTCCTGAACTGTTAGGCTTCTGTGTGTGGCCCCTGCGGGGTGGAGGGCCTGGGGGGAGAGCGGGGGTCAGTGATACAAACGGGCATGGAGCCTGAATGTTTACAGACCTTGTTCCCATCCTTCCTCAAGTGTCAAGATGGGGCTTATGGTGCTTGGCATGTGGCCCGGGGGATTGCATGAGAAAAGGGCCTGTGGGCTGCAAGTTTTCCTTTCTTGAAAGCCCCGTAGTACCATCATTTAAGGCATAGGCTCTAGAGCTGGGGAGCCTGGGTTAGAATGCCGGCGCTATCAGCCACTAGCATTTGGGTGGACTAATTGACATGGAGCCTCTCGGTGACATTAGGCTAGTTACATAACCTCTGCGTGCTCCACTTTTCTCATTTGTAAAGTGGGAAAAACAATGGTATCTCTGTCATGGGATTCTTGTGAAAATTAAATGTGCTACTATTTGAAAAATACTCGCAACGGTGTCTGGAAATTGGTAAATATTACATAATTGTTTATTAAATTAACTAGGTTCATGTCCTCCAGGTTTAGTGAATGAAAACACAAATTGATTACTAGAGGTGATAAAAGTATCCTGGCTGAGTTCTAGGAAGCACTATCTGTAGTTATCATTCATTGGCTGCCTACCACGATCTAAATAGTATGATAATCGTTTTACGTAATAATGATGAGTATGTATACAGCACTTGAATGTGTCAGGCCCAATTCCAAGTCACTTTACCTACTTGACTCCTTTGTTCCTCACAACAACCCAGGCAGGGGTAATATATGCCATTATTATTATCTTCTCCATTGTACCGATGAGACAACTAAGGCAAGACGATGTTAGATAACCTGCCCAGGGTCCCATAGCTAGGAGTAGAACAAACTTTTGTACACAGGCAAAATGGCTCCAGAGTCTTGCTGTTACCCGTCGGTCCACCCTGCCTCCCAGGGAGCCCCTCCTTCATGCATCAGAGCGATCTTCTGAAGAGGGGTTACCCTCATTTTATAGAGGTTGAAACTAAGGCTTAGAGAGGTGAAGTAAATTGACTAAGTTTACATTGCAAGTAAGTGGGAAACTACTTAGATTCAAGCCAATTTGCTAAAAATACAGAATAAAATCAAGACAAATCAAGAAAATCTGATAAACCTGAGTGTCGTGAAAGTGAAGGAGAGGGAAAGGGGGAGAAGAACAGTGGAACAAAATACGTATTTGTTATCAGTGCTGCTCTGGAAAATTCAAGATACAGAACATGTACCATATGCTTCAGGTCCTTCCAGAGAAGTATAATTATAAAAACTCATCGAGAAATAATTTTGGTTTTTGGCTACTCTTGCTAAGGCAAAATTCTTTTCAGTGTCTGTTTTCAACCTCCTAAGTGTCTGGTATAGGTCTAATTCTGTCTTCCAGGGAAGTGTATTTCCTCAAAGAACATCTTAAAAAGCAGCAAAGATATGTTCAGTGTTATAATGTTCAGTGAAAATAATCTGAGTGCAAAATTGTATGGCAACTTCTAGGTAAAAATACTCAGCCATATGGACAAAACCCTGGGAGGGAATATAAAGAAATGAAAATACTTGTTATTTTAAGGTGGCAAAATTGCGAATTACAAAATAGTTTTCTTTTAATATTGCTGTTATTTGACATTTAAAGAAAATAATTTTTAAAAAGCAGCCCATATTGCCAATATTGACCAATGTCAATATTGCCCCCGCTCAAGAGCATGTGCATGGAGTACTACAGTAACCTTTAACCTCTCCCTCATTTAACTACTGTGCACTTGGTTACCAGGTCCTTATGTCCCATGTGAGCCTTGTACTTTACTACATTTTCATCCATTTGATTTGGAGCATCCTCTGTTTTACCTTTTGCACATAGCATACTGCCTTCCTTCCATAAACCTTCTTTGACCCAAACCAGCTGGACGTGATCTCACCTCCTCCAAATTCTGATTATGTATAACTGCCATTCCACATGTGTAGCATATATGTCCTCTGTCCTTTTAGATAATAAGCTTCTTGAGATCACAGTCTCTGATAAACTCTTCTTTGCATTTCTCACGAAGCTTACAAATTCCAAAAGAAATTCTAGATATAGCTTTGTTGATGGAGACAACAATGAGTTATGAAAAAAGGAGGGGCTCTGTTCACCTCACTTTAAACCTTAAGGAATAGTTCTAGCAGCCTGTTGTGCCTTCATCATGGGGAATAAGAGGATATTTCAAAATATAAAAATGTCAGAATTGAAAATAGTCTAACATTTCAATGAATTCATTGTAAATTGTCTCTTAGTAATGTTCATTCTAGCCTTAGAATTAGAAATATAGTATATAAAAATTTTGTTCAAATAATCCATGAGTTTGTATAAACAAAGGGAAAGTTTTATCATCCAAAACAGTTTAGCTTCAGACGGGCTGAAGTCTGATACAACATTTATGGGGCTTGGCCACTTTTGTGTGTGCTTTAGTCTTTTATGAACTCACCTTTCAGTTTTATGTCTTAATAAACTTCATCATCATAATCTTGCCTTGAAGAAGATAAATTCATGATTTAGAGAGAAGCTTTTCCAAAGGAGAGAGGTGAGATCCCTCAGATGACATTTATGTCCTGTATGCCTGCTGGTACAAGATTATTAAGGAGCCTCAAGAATAAAAATTAGCAACTTGACTAAATACTATATATTTATTTTACTTTTTCTCTTGTTTTCAACATTTTGTCCAAACAAGTGCTTCTTAAAGTGATGTGGGCAAAACAGAGGAAAAGACTGGCTTTTTAAAATTATTAATATTGCCAGATTTGATAGTATAAGTCATTTGCACATAGGTTAGTATGAGTTTTTAAAAAATTTTTTTGTTTTTAATTCTAAAGCTTTGTCTACTTGCTCACATCCCAGTGTATAGTGGATTTGAACTATACTGTCAGTTTAGTCTTAGCTTCCTCTCAACAAAATGACCATTTGATTTTCCAATCACTTATCTATTGTGAAGAATCTGTCTCAAAGATGGGAAATAGAGATGGCTCTCTCAGTTCTCCAATGAGAGAACCTATATGCTGTGCCCATCGACTAGCACTTCACTTCTCTGAGATGTAATGAAAGCCACTTTTTGTGTTTCACTTTAATGGAAAAATAAATGGTCCAAAGATTGAAAAATAAATGGCATTGAAAGAAAAAGGCAATACCATTTAAAGGAAAGAAGGAAGGGGCCAGCTGAGTGGTGCATTGGTCAGGAGTTGGCATGGGACACAGCTCTGAGCAGCAGGGTCCCAGTTCAGATCCCACATGAGGGCCAATGCTGCTGCTCTCTCTACAGCTAAGATGGTGAACAACAGCTTGACCTGGAGCTGGGCTGCCATGAGTTGCTGGTGATGGTGTAGGCTGCAGTGGGGCTGGCCAGCAGCAGGCATGAGCTTTCGTGAGCCACTGTGAGTGGCCGTCCAATGGCGGCTGGTAAGCAACTGCCTCACCTGGGAAGAGCGCAATGATAATACCAACATGGGTCAGTGTAGTGACATCCTCCACAACTAGATTGAAGAACAATCCACAACTAGATTGAAGAACAAAAGCACAGCAACTTGTCTGTTCCCCTCCCCCAATTCCCCAATAAAATCTTTAAAATAAATAAATAAATTAATTAATTAATTTTAAAAAATAAAAGAAAGAAAGAAGAAGGAAGGATTGAAGAGAGAGTTGCTGGATATATCTAACTGGAATAGTTTTATAATATTCACTGTCATTTTAACATTGCCTCCCAGATTCCATACTCATATCAAAATATAATCTGTGTTATACATAAACTCCCTTATTAAATCTCTTTTTGATTTCAGAAAATGCTGCATATATGAAGGAACTGTACATAATTAGGAAATAGATGCCTATGTCAGGTTAGCCTAATAATATAGTCAGCACCATTCTCAAGATTAAACGAATTAGTTTATAGTTTACATTGGTTGACCTGTCTTCAGTTTCTAGAATTTTTTACACTTAAGGTTTCTCTAAACCCCGAGTCTTTGAGAAAAGAGAGAAAAGGAAACTACATTAGTGAATGTTTGATACAGTCTGAACTGAAGGAAAAAAAGGTAATCTTGAAAGAAATTTCAAAGAAACAGGAGAAAAGAATGTTAATTTTCATATAAATGTATTCAGAAGTCTAGGCTTTTCAGTTGTCCAAGGTGTAAAAACTAATTATCAGTTTTCAAGAGCAAAATTTATTCACCATAAGAGTTGTAGCAATAAAAATCCTTCAGGTGTAAAATTCATGAAATTAATATGGAGCTGATAAAAGTTGAGTAAATAACCATTCTCTCCTTTCCTGTACTGTAAACTTCTAAATATTTGATGGTGCCCTTTGGCATCTTTTGAACAGTATTTAAAGATTGCGATCTATTTTTGGAGTTATAAAGGAAAAAATTAAATGTGTTCTGATTCATGGTAAAAACACATTGGAAAGGATAATTTCTTTTTGCGACCCACTATTATGTTCTGAATCTTTGAAGAACAATGCAGGTTATAATGGAACAATATCAGTGTTGCTATCGTTGATGACTATGAAAATATTCTTATAAATTAATTATAACAATACTTCTCTAGCCAAACCAAAAAAGATCTAATCAAAACTTAAGAATAACTTATCACACTTATCTGTATCTGTTAAAAAAAAAAGATGCTTAGTTTTAAAATGTTTTAATATCCATGAAGAAATGAGAAAAAAACATTAGTACTTTTTATTAATAGGCAGTATAAAAACATTTGGTTGTACCCTTTAAATGAGACTGTATGTGAAATCCAGCAGGGCCAGAATTGATGGGCTAAGGGAATAACATTGGGTCGTCGGGAAAGTCATGACGCATTTTTGCATTGGAAAACATAGAAAAATACGTCATGACTTTCCCGACGACACAATACATAATGCCTACAATCATCACCTGAATTAGAAAGATGACTTAAGACCAGCAGGAAAGGAGAAAATAATAGAATTAAATACTTTTATAAATGGTGGTAAGTCAGGTAAACTTTAGTGGTTGTTGGAGGGTGATGCAGGAGGGTTATTTTATAAGAAGTCTCAAAGCTTCAGTTTAGTGGAAAGGTCATTTGAACATATATGTCTGGTGTCCTCTAGGCGCAGATTAAGACTAGAAAGGACCTTGTTAAAAGGCATAAATACATTTGTCTGCTTCAATGGAAGGGACTGATGATGATGAAGTCATGTGGTTCAGTGGAATGCATTCAGTGGAACTGTGATTTTCTGACTGTGTCTTCAACTTTGCATATGTTTCCTGATGAATCATCTCACTTGGTTGAGTCAAAGTTTAGGTTAGCCAAAGGTGAACCAGGATGAATAAATGAATGTGCATTCCTAGAAAACAAAGTGAAACATTGGCTCCTGGTATTCTTTTGGCCATTGTAATTCAGGACATGGGCACTACATAAACCCCAAATGACATTTCACTGTAGCAGAGGTGCTGGCAAGCAGGAGGTCTTGCCTTTCTCAACTGAGGCTTTTATTAAAACATCATTTTATGTTTAAGGGGCTCCTCGTTTCAAGTTAAAGTTGTAATTTGTGATAAGACTGCTCAGACACTTCGTGTATGTGAGGAGATAAGAAATTGGAGAAAAGGCAGGCAAAAAAAAAGTGGGAAGTGGTGAGACATTTGGAAACAATCTTTATAAAATGATCACTGAGCCAAGGTGAGCAATTTC
Organism: Hipposideros armiger; assembly: GCF_001890085.2. Lineage (NCBI taxonomy): Eukaryota > Metazoa > Chordata > Mammalia > Chiroptera > Hipposideridae > Hipposideros > Hipposideros armiger. The sequence continues at coordinate 326,818 of NW_017731910.1, read as the reverse complement.
AGTGAATGGCTGAAACCTGGATGTACCAAAAGTCTGGAACTTTCCCAGTTATACATCCATATGGATTTAGAGCCAGGTTCTTATTTCAACAGTGACACATTCTTCTGACTTGTTTTGATGATTTGGATGCAAATTATTTCTCCTAGGACACTTAGTTGCTTGTCTCTCTCTCTTCTGTCTACTCAATCTCTTTGCTCCATTATCTGAGATTAAATTTCAAGAGTGTTCTCTCAGAGAAAGTCCTCAGAATATGTTGAAATCCCATGAAACTTACACACTGCAACTTAACTACAGGGCAGATTCTCTCATCTCTGGGGCGAGAGGGAGTGGAGTATTAAGATATGTTGGTGAGTGGGATATTGCAAAGTGGTCCTTAATGAACAAAAGCTTTGCCTGTCTATAAGTGGGAATTCTGGTGCATGGCTTTGCGGATTTGTGCTTTGACATAAAGTTAGATCTGATGATGACAAAAATCTACATTAAATTTTATAAAATCATTCACATAGGAAATGCTCAGAATCTAGAAATATCTTTTTAGGCCTTTCAGCTGGGGAAAATTAGAAACATATTTTGTCTCCTTGTCAAGGTTTCCAGTGAGAAAAACCACAGGTAATCATGACGTATCCCCAAAATATGAAAACAAAAGTTCATCTCTAGGTTTATTTGTTTAGCGAAAGAACGTTTATACAGCTTGTGGGAAATCATCTCCTAGGAGGTTGTTCTCTTTCACGCATAGTCTGCCTGATTCCCCCTCAGAAGAGCAATTTGAATGTTCCAACCTTCAGCTCCTTTTGGACACAGGCTCACTGTTGAACCTGGCGCTGTATTATTTCTCTTGGTTTAGGGAAATGTGTTCAGGTGCTAGAACTGTCAGGTACTGGAGCATTGGCCAGAGCCAAAACGCTATGTTTGAGAAAAGAAAAAAGAAAGATGAAAAAGAAATAAAGGAAGAGGGTGAAGTGAAGATTGGCATCATTCTGCTTACTCTTGCCTGATCTTTCCTTCACAGCGTAGAGGGGCTTGAGTTTTGCAAAGAATAATGGCAGAAGGGGAAGGATCATTGAGTCCGTTAAGAAGTCTAAAGCTGAGCTTCAGCTGTGGTTCTGATCTTGACCAGAACCTCATTGGAAGATGAATCCTACACCCTTAAGCCTGATGTTAGAATCTTAGATTATTACAAATAAAACCCTGTGTTTTCCGTGTTTCCAAATACACATGGGAAGCTTGCTCCTTGGGGCCATCCAGCAGGGGTTTGCAGCTACTTATCAAAGCCTGAGCAAATCGTCCTCTTCCTCCTGGGCGCACTGCACTGTGTCCCCAGAAGAGTGTACCCCACAGGTTGCTGGGGATGCAGAGATACAAGCTTAGCCAGTCAGTTTATCAAACCTTGTAATCCTTGAGGTTCTAAATGTCCCAGCCAAGGAGTGAAGCAAAGGATGAAGACAATTCCTCAGATAATCTATAGGAATTGGTCTGTTTATTCTTTTCTGTTGTTATATGGCTTCCCATTTATTTACACTCAGGTAGGCTTAGTATCTTCTGCTTTATTAAAACAAGAATTGTAAGAAGGACTTTTCTGGAAGATGAGTCCTGGCTCTGTCAAATATTTTCTAGCAGTGCGATCTTGGACAAAGCTCTGACACTCTCTGCTCCTTTGTGTCCTCAGTATAATGAGGTGAGGATTGACTCAGATATGCTCACCTCACAGTATTGTTGCCGAGGTCCAACGGATAGGTATATGTATAGGAAAATCTATACAAATATGAGAATATGGCAATTTTGTGTAAACATCATAATTCTTTTTAATTCCAGAAAGGTGATTCTAGCATCAGCTTCAGCCAATATACCCTTAAAACAATTGGCTATTCTTAGAAATGGTGTAACATTTATGGATGTATAGATTTTTGTTTCCCCCATAAGTATTTTCCTTTTGGGTCCCAAATTTGAAGGTCAGGGAATAAGTTTGAGTAGTTATGGTTGGCTATCATTTCCATTTTAAATAAAATGGATTTAGCAAAGCAAACAGTACAAGAAGTAGTTGGGCAAATTATGGGTGATTCAAACCAAGTTACTTCAATTTAATTTAAAAACAAAGGAAACATCTTGTAGAAAATAAATGGGAAATAGTCTTAGCTATAGTATGTAATAAAACGAAACCTAAACTGTCTTAACCTTTAAGAACACTAGAGAGGAGATTTCCTCAATTTTTTCTTTATGAGTATCTCTACCAATCAGAATTTTTCTTATTTAATACAAAAGGATTTAGCTTTTATCATTAATCTCTGGATTGTGAGTTCTGAGGCCCTTACATTCAGTCTTCTGAATCATTTCTCAATTTCAGTAAAGTTTCTTTCACCCAGTAGAGGAGCAAATTGTTGTTCTGCTTATTATAATATTCTAGTTAATAGTTAACCATGTATGACATTCAAAAAATAAGAATATAATAAAATGCATTAAAATTGGACATTGTTTATCTTTATCTGATTATATTTAGTTTCTTACTATGCCTCAGGTTATTGTGATGTGAAATAGTGTTAATGGCAACCTGTGTTTTCCAGTTTAATCTTGGATAACAGAATGTATTTATGATTTGAATAGTAGTAAAGCCTTATTAATTTGGATTGTGTCTGGGATTACAAAAATTCAAAAGTATAGAATATTTAAGTTTAAATGCAGCTTTATTGCATATGACTTCAGCTAATCTCAGATTGAAATCATATAGTCTAAATTAGAAGAGGATGAATTCATATGCAAATTGAATGCTTTGAGTTTGTATATCTCAGATCATTAGTGCATATTTTTTTCCAAGAAGGACATATGACAGCAGAAACAATATATATATATATATATATATATATATATATATATATATATATATATATATATATATTTAGTGACCTCAGTTACATTGCATTATTATTAAAATGTCCAGTATCCTTTGGCAAACATCAGGAAAATGATTCCAGTATTGCACAGTGCTCTACTTTCTAGCTTCCTTAATTGTGTTCTGTGTCAAGACATTGGGACATAAATAAGATAACTGTCTGGCTTCACTAAATTGTGTGAGGCAATTTTTTGCTCAGGCTGAGAAAGGTAGAAAACACTTTCCAAGGCTGCTTCAGGGTTGTTAATTAAAACACAGTGCAAATTAAAGTGAAAAATTAAAGTTGTGGTTAGTAGTTGGGGACTGACGTGAAGCTTCTCCCAAGAATTTGAAAATAAGATTGTAGGCTCCAGTTTCGCTTCACAATTACAAACCAGAACAGAAATCTCCCACATTAACCTTCAGCATAAATGAAGGGGCTCTAGAGAGCAGCTGGAAAACCACCTGTAATGCATTCCTTTAGTTTTAACCAACTCTCTTAGTTTTGAATTCGTGTTACTTAAATTGTTTTCTGATTATGAATTGACCTTCTGATTATGCCTGTCTAAAAACAACAGTTGGGCTAGTTATACAAAATGAGGTATTCAAATACTCCTGTCTCCAAGATTATTGTGTCTTTTTGCAAATTAATAAAATAACATTCAGACTTTTATATATCAGTTTCATGAACTTGGTCAGTGGAAACCACACTTACAGGTAGACTGGCTCTCAAAGTGTGGGAAATACATGCAGGACACAGCTGGTCTCTGGGCTGTGGTAAATTCACCAAATTCATGAAGTGCATTCTGTGAAGGTGCTCTCCTAACCACCCATCCATCAGAGATCTTTTTGGAATATTCACTGAGGCCACTTAAATATAAAAATATAATAACACTCGACCAGGTCAAGCTTTTCTTGCCCTCAGACAATGACTGATGATATTAGTAATGATAGGTGTGATTTTTTTTTTCCACTCTCCTTTGCCCCTTGGGAAATAATGATTCTCCTCACCTAGTGATACAGAACTTTTTTTCAAAACTGAAATTTTCCCTTGACCAAATTCCTCAAAAACATTTTGTTCAGTGTTGGCTGCATTTGTATTAAGATCTGTTGGCTTTCTATTTCAGCATGGGATAGAATGCATAATTTACATTCATGTTAAAAAATAACATTTTTTTCTGATTAAATAAGTAAAACATGCTCATGTCTTGTTAAGGAGACCACTGCATAAGCAGTGTAGAGGCCTGACCACCACATTGTATTTCTGAAGCTGATGTTGAATAATATTGTATGTCAACTACAATTATATACACATATAGTCATGGGATGTGGAGTAGAGAGTGGGAATGGAGTCAATGGAATTGTAATAGATAAGCATGATATCGGGGGTGGGAGGGCAGTGGATGGGGGAGGGGGTTGTTATTTTGTGAGGGGTGAAAAGAATAATTATTACATTGTTCTGTACACCTGAAACTAATAATAAAAAAATTTTTAAAAAAACTCCAAAAAAAATAAATAAAAATAAGTAAAGCATGTTCAAAATTTGGAAAACAAAATTAAAAATAAAATACAAATTCCCTGTAATACCACTACTTGTACAATAGATACTCTGCTTTTTTTTTTAATGGCCCCTATTAATATGCTTTGTCATTCAGAGGGAGACACAATGACATTAGGGAGGGAAACAATATTTTAGGAGTAGCCATTAAGAGTACCAGTTGCTCAATTGTTGAACCACCAAAATAAATAGCCAAAGACCTGTACAGAGTTAGGTTCTGGGAAACTGAAAATGCCCACATAGGGGTAGAGAACTAAAGATTTTAAATGAATACATGTTGTTTCTAAGTATCCTGTACAAGCTGGTAGGTTTAGTCCCTGGTAATGAAGTGAATTGAGAGAAAATTCCATTTGTTCTATGAAGGTAACTGATGTGATTTGAGTGAATTTTCTCTTTCTGAATCTATCTCTTCTAATTACAAAGCAGGTCACAGCTCAAGGGTCACTTCCCTGAAGCAGTCCTAATGGCTTCCCCTCCCCCTGTATTTCTCTTTTATGGTTAAACTTTCATTGTTGACTTCAAAATCTCTGGTTTGGTGTATGTGATTTAAGATCTTTAGAGACTGTAAAGAATTTATGAGTGCCCCTTCTCTGGGTAATGGCATCAACACATTTACATGATTGAACGGCTTCCTAGCAAAGAATATACCTTTAGCGAGGCCATGCTTTCTGAATATGAAATTAAGACACGTGGTTGAACAAGGAAGATGGGACACCATGTGAAAGGGAGCTGTCTGTTGACACCCAGGAGCTGAGAAAGCTGTAAACATGGCCACTGTGATCCTGTTCCAGAGAAGTGTTCCCAAGTGCTCTTGGGGTTCACATCAAGAACCAAGCTTGTTCTCTGTCTAAATCAGGTATTAATGAGCACTTCAGCAAGCATTCATCATTTTTTCCAGCTTTTAAATAGAAAATCGGACTTAAAAAATGTCTTTTTGCGCTTTAGGATTAGGTACTTCTTTTTTTTTTAATTAAGCAAATTTCCAGTAAAGAATTTCTATGGCAGATAAGAGCTGTTGAAGGAGAGGAGACTTATTTCTAAGTTTTCTCTGAAAAGATGCCTTGAAAGACTCTTTGCTCTCTAACTGTGAACAGTAGGCTGTGGTGTAGACACAAAGGTTCTATGTCATGTTAATAGGTTAATACTTGGTTCACAGAGGAGGGGCCATGAAAGCTTTGGCAAATCCCTTAGTTCAGTTGTTTTTTCCAAATAGTCTAAATGTTTGTTATTATAGAAAATGGATGGAGAACAGGAAAGTATAGCAAAAATGCCTATTTCAATTGCATTGCCTGCCATGGAATAGACACATTCTTAGCTTAGGCTGGGTTTTTCTTTTTAATATCTATAAGACTGGTCAAGCTCCTTAAATCCTCTGAGCCTCAGGTTCTTTATCTGTAAAATGGAGATAACAAAATTACCCTGTTAGTATTGTGAAGATTAATGTGAGAAAAATATACGTAGTCAGCAGAGTTTGGGTCACTTTCCTTGCTTTTCTGTCCCCATTTTCTAAACCAGAGATGAGAACTGGGGTGGTTTAGAAGAGCTTTATAATTCCACGAATGGAGTTATTATTGCTTCTTAGAGCTGAGTAAATATCATGTAATACACTGTATGTATAGTCTGTAAAAATAAGCTTGCAAGGGCATTTCATTTTTTAGGGAAATCATTTCAAATTTAAGTAATATTTATTACATCTAAATTGTGAACTTAAAATAAAAATCAGGAAACTAGTTATTGCATTAATGTAAACATTTCTTAAAGTATCTTCTTCATTGTCAGATTAATTCTGAACTTAAAACCTTCTAGGATGATCATGTAGAAAAAAAGCAAAAGCTAAAACAACAGCAATAGACACAACACAAACACAAACCCTAACTCATTTTCTCACATCCCCTCCTGAAGAATGAACAAAGGCTTTCCATCTTCTGACAAATCAAGTCTAAACTCCTCCTGGCAGTTAAACTCTGAAAACTGACCTCCACTTACTGGCATCAACCTTTTTCTGTCCTTTTCTAATTTAAATTTGTTGGTCGAATCAGGCTGGCTTTCCGTTAGTTCTGTCTACAAACCAAGTCTATTTCTATCTTTTGATTTTTTTTGGCATATGCTTAATCCTACACTATGAATATCCTTACTTCTCTTCACCTTTTAAAAATGTTCTCAACTTTCAATGCCCCTGTATGTGAACAGACAATTAAATTTATTTTGGGATAGAGTTTCAAAATTTTCCTCTCCCCTTGGCTCCCTATCCATTTCTCCTCTCCTCCCTTCCTTCTCTTTCTCTGGGTATATATTTAAAAATAGCTTGATTGTTTACACATGATTATACGTCAAGGTTTTCATCCTTTAAAAACCTCCCTTTGAAGGAATATAAGAAATAGGCATCTTTTGCTTGATTTCCCCCGTGGAATGGGATCTAAGAGGAATAGAGAGAAGATGGACTAGAGGGAGGAGATCCACTAGATGGACTAGTGGTTTAGATGATGGGCTTTGGCATCAGACAGTCCTGGTCTGGAATCCCGGTCTTAGTTGTCCCATCTGTAAAACGGGTTTAACAGAGAGGCTCCCTAACAGCACAGTGTAGGTAAGATGCCTAAGCCAGTGCCTAGCACAGATCAGGAGTTCTATAAATGCCAATTGTGGTCGTTGTACTTGTTGTTGTCATTATTAATATAGAAAAGCCAGAAGGAAGGGGCGCACTTTGACTTGATAAAACTGATAAGCTATCAACAGCATAGAGATACATTGATGGTGTACTGGTTTCCTATTGCTACTGTAACAAATTACCACAAACTTGATGGTTTAAAATGGACAATTTTATGGGCCGGCTGAGTGGCGCGTTGGTTAAGAACTGGCTTGGGACACCAGGGGGCCCAGATTCGGATCCCACATATGAGGGCCAGTGACGCTGCCCTCTACAGCTAAGATGCGGAACAACAGCTCAACTTGGAGCTGGGCTGCCTTGAGTTGCCGGCAACAGCGGAGGCTGCAGCCCCTGCTGCAGTGGGTTGCCATGGACTACTGTGTGTAGCCAGCAGCCAGCGTGAGCGGCCAGCAGCTGCCATGAGCAGCCGTCCAGAGCCGACGACTGATCTGCCTCGCCCGGGAAGAGTGCAATGATGGTGCCAACTTGGGCCAGTGAAGCAACGTCCTCCACAACTAGACTGAAGAACAAAAGGACAGCAACTTGTCTGTTCCCCTTCCCCCAATTCCCCAGCACTATTCCCATCCCCGAAATCTCCAATAAAAAAAAAAAATCTTAAAAAAAATAAATAAAATAAATAAATAAAATGTACAATTTTGGAGGTTTGAAATTTGAAATGAGTGCTGTGGGGCTCAAATCAAGATGTTGGCAGGGCTGTGTTTTTTTTGGGATGCTCTAGGGGAAAAACTATTCCTCACCTCTCCCAGCTTCTAGAGGCTTCTGGCATTCCTTGGTTTGCATCCTCATCACTTCAATCTGTTACAGTTGCTCTCCCTCTCTCTCCCACTCTCTCACCTTCCTAAATCCTTATAAGGACCTTGTAACTGCACTGGACCCAACTGGGTAATCCAGGATGGCCTCCCCATCACAGACTCTTAATTTCATCACATCTGCAAAGTCTCTTTTGCCGTATATAATAATATTCACAACTTCCAGGGATTAAGATGGTGTGTGTGGGGGTGGGGTGGGGGGGTTGTCAGGGGATTATTCAACCTACCTCAGACTGAGAACTTTGGTGCAAAGGGAGAAACAGATGGCCAGGTGGTAACTTACCCTTTAAGCAGCACAGAAAGTGTTTATAGAAAGAATTGGTTAATTAGCTTTGACTGAATGCAGAACAAACTCTTACTCTAACAATTCTATTTTTTAAGTATAAGTGGAAGTGAAGGTAATATGTACTTTTCCAGACAAATGCATTTTTTGTATGAAAAGCTTCGTCTGTTATGGGTAGTATTACTTTCCTCTTCGGAGTTTCATTGTTGCTTTTCTACAACTTGAAAAGGCACCCTGATTCTCTTAATGGTACCTGCCTTAGATTCAGATTGTGTGTTTTCTGGGGAAAGGTGACTGTCTTTTTTGAACAGCTAATAAGGTTGGCAAGTTATTGACATTCTTTATAGTCTTACACCCAATATTCTGCTGAAGAAACTAAAATTTGGAAACCTTAAAATTAAGAAGATTTTTATGTCCACAGTCTCAGAGCAAGTAAATGACAGCTCATGGTTTGAAGCCATGTTGTAACTGATGCCACAGCTCATCTTTCGCTCCTTTAATTTATTGCTTCCATGGAATGAACAACTAAATCGCCTGTTGCAGATGAATTGCTGAGTAAGAGCAGCGCTAGGATCTCGGTCTCCTTGTCCCATGCCCTACATTGAGAGCCTTCTCTAAATCCCTTTTTTTGTTTGTTTGTGCTATAAATTCAGAATTTTATTATATTTAATATAGTTCTATCTAGTAGGAATGCTTCATTTAATGATTTTTAATTGGAAAAATTACCTGTGCTTCTTGAGGACCGGATCTGGGTCTTATGTTGTTTTTTCTTTGTATCCTTTCAGGGTTTAGCATGGTGTTACCATATAAAATATAAGAAATCCATTTGGAACTGAACAGAAACATATTTTAATTTGAGGCCTTATGTAATTTTAATTTTCAGAATTGAAACAAAACCTGCTCATGCAGCTATCAAATCAGATATTCTTTTTATAATGAACACTTTCCCCAAATACTTTATCTATTTATAGGAGAAAGGAAGTGGATCATTTTCTTATGACAACTTCTTTATTTTTAACCCACCACCAAATTCATTGTCTTTCTTGTCTACAGCTCAATGAACTTCAGTTGGGGGAAAAAAGGGATAAGTAAATCAGCAAGATAATTGAAGTACATTTATGGACTCCTTTATTTTAGGAGACTTGTCCAGGAATCAAGCAAATGAATACTTCTAAGGATTTGATAAGCACTGGCACAAACCACTATTGCAAATGTTCTCTGATTGCAGTAATTAACTTTGTAGCCATGAAAGGGAACCCTTGATCTTCCTTCATTTTCCAACACAAGTGTTCTGAAAAGAATTAGCATGAAAGGAGCCTGTGAACAAACATAATGTGTGAGGAAGTGAAGACACCAGTTATTTCCGTTTCAATCCATAGATGAGCGGTCATTGTGTAGCTCGTTAAATAGCAAGCACTGTCTTGGGATTAGCAATTTTCCTCAGGAAAACAGCAGAACCTGAAGAATGACCTACCTTTCATAGCCAAATAAAAAAGTCACTTCTTAAACAAAATCAACTATTTAAAAACAAATGTACCAAGCATCAGTAGTTAGTGCTTTTTATATAATTCCCTCCTTTCGTACATTGTCATTTTTTTTCCTTTTCCTTTTTAAACAGCTAAGAGAAGGCAAAACTTGACTTACTTTTTTTCTCTTGGTGATTTTTGAAGTTGGCACAGAAAAATACAGAATTTTATGCAGAGGGACTGATTTTTAAGGATGAGTCTATACTTTTAGTTCTGAGAGAATTATTTGGCTAGTTGCTGTTAGAGATAAATCCCATTCTTATTCTTACTTTCAAAACTGCGTGCATCTTGGTGAGAGACATAACTGGTGTCAATCCCAATCAAGAATTAACTTCTCTCCTCCACAATCCATATTGGCTTAACAACCTTTATTATCATTCAGTTGTCTTCTATAATTTCATATAGTGTTAATGAAAACCTCTGGAATTTGAGGTGGGGAAGTGATTTATGAACTTAATACAAAACTACCTACACGAAACACTAAGGTTGTAGTGAAAGGGAGATTATTTTTCATTTCCAGTGTAATGACTTGAAAATAGGCAGTGCAGTTATTAAATGACATGCTCTTCAAGTTCAAAACTCAGCTGTGGTGAAAGGATTCAGAGGAGATAGATTTCACTTCTTGGTACTGCCAGGTCCACTTTGATATTGTGTAAAGAGTAGGTACTCAAAAAATACTCATTGCAGGCTGGCCGAGTGGCGCGTTGGTTAAGAGCTGGTTTGGGACATCAGCTCTGAGCAGCAGGCCCCGGTTCGGATCCCACATGAGGGCCAGTGACACTGCCCTCTACAGCTAAGATGGTGAACAGCAGCTTGACCTGGAGCTGGGCTGCCATGAGTTGCTGGCGATGGCATAGGCTGCAGCCCCTGCTGCAGTGGGCTGACATGGGCTACCGTGTGTGGCCGGCAGTCAGCGTGAGCGGCCAGCAGCCGCTGTGAGCTGTCAAGAGCCGCTGTGAGTGGCTATCCAGAGGCTGGCGACCAATCTGCCTCATCTGGGAAGAGCACAATGATAATTCCAACATGGGCCAGTGAAGCAACGTCCTCCACAACTAGACTGTTGTGTTCAGCAACTCATCTGTTCCCCTTCACCCGATTCCCCAATGCTGTTCCCCTTTCCCAATTCTCCAATAAAATCTTTAAAAAATAAAAATACTTGTTGCAATCAGCTAAATTTTTATAACTGCCTAGCTCTCTTCCTAGGCCTCTGAGATCATCTGTTATATAAAAGGTCATGTCACAGGATACTCCAGAGGCCATTCTTGGCTGTGGTTGTGAGGGATTTCAGGAATTCTAAATGCAGTTTCATGGCAGCCTTGAGAAGGTTCTGCTCTAACATCACGCATTGGCTTCTTATGTTGTTCTTTGTGAGCTCTTATGTTGTTCAGTGTGATGAAGCCCTTGTTCCTCATTAGAATTTAGGATCCTGTCTTCTCATTTGGCCATTTTTCCTAGCCCTGATGACTGGTGGCTGTAATCCTGCCCTGTTTCTTCAGTTCTCCAAGTGAATCCTAGCTATGTGTGATTCTGCAATCTGCAGGTGGACCTCTTTTGTTAAAGCATCCCTATTTGAGCATCTATCTCCTGCTGTGTGTATGGGGGGAGACCATGGAAACCAGCAAAGATCACTGTAAAGTACATGGACTTCGCATTAATGCATGTCCAAATGCAGGTGCTGCCACTTCCTAGGTGTATGTAACTTTCACCTCTTGAAGTATTGGTCTCCTTATTTGAAAACAGATATTATGTTACTCACCTCAAAGGGTTTTGATGAAGATTAAATGAGATAACATAGGTAAAGTCCCTGGTATGCTGCCTCACATACAGCAAGCTCTCAGTGAATAACAGTGGTCTGCTCTCCAAATTATCCTTAATACTTGTTGACTCATCTATGATATCCATCACCATTCCATTACCAGGTAGTCCTTCCTGAAGACAAAAGCACACTTGTCTGGATTTGCTCATGTTATGAGCCTCTGAGGGCTACTTTGATTTTCTGTCATTTCATTGTGGATATGTTTAGTCTCCAGGTCCTGACGCAATGTGCCCTACCCCTCACCCTCACCTCCAAAGAGCTAGAAGTCTTTCCATGTCCTTATCGCATGTATGATATATGCTTTAATATTGCTTCCTGAAATTACTTTTTTACTTTATTATTTCTCTTTTTGTCCTCTATGACATAAGAAACAATATTGTAAGAAAACATTTTCTTTTTGAGACAGTGCTATTTGGTGTCTATGTGCACTTCAATCATTAATTTAAAAATATGTATTGACAGCCTATTATGTAATAGTCACTATTAAAAGTACCAGGGATACCTTGAGAAATAGAATAGGCAACATTTCCTTAATATTGAATAAAGGAGGTCAACAATAAACAAGTAGAAACATAACGAAATATTATTATGTCATATCGTGGTAAGCTCTACGAAGAAAAAAAGCAACGAGTTAGAGAGATGTGACAGGTGTGTGTGACATTTGAACAGACTCGAAAGGTGTGAAGACACAGCTACTGCTACATTTGGTGTGAGAACAGTAGGAAGAAAAGCAAAAGCAAAGGGTCTGGAGAAGGCATGTTGGAAGGACAGCAACATCACTGTGTCAGGATCAATGACTGAGGGCGAGAGTGGAAAGAGATGCAGCCAAAGACATAGGCAAAGGCCAGATTATGTAGACTTTTGCAGTCCCTTATAG
>NW_017731910.1:304954-313026 GCF_001890085.2 Hipposideros armiger | reverse complement strand
GATAGTGTAGGCTGCAGTAGGGCTGGCCGGCAGTGGGCGTGAGCTTTCATGAGCTGCCGTGAGCCACCGTGAGTGGCTGTCCAATGGCCGGCGACCGACTACCTCACCTGGGAAGAGCGCAATGATAATACCATCATGGGCCAGTGAAGCGACGTCCTCCACAACTAGACTGAAGAACAAAGGGACAGCAACTTGTCCCCCTTTCCTGATTCCCCAATAAAATCTTTAAAAAAAAAAAAAAGAATATTTTACTCTGTACTATTACAACTCATTACCCAACTGACAAAAAATTGCTTTAAAAAGAAAATACCAATTCGTTAATCTTACTATACCTTATTTCCTTTAGGAGATCATTTCTGTCCCATCTATTTCAATTCATGTATGTACTTATCCAATGAGACAAACAATAGTGTTGAAAACTGAAAGCACTAAAGGTATATAGAGTATTATTATGTATTACTGTTTGGAGAGGACTTCGCTGAAACTTGTTCTTGACCTTCTCAGTGAGGCCCCTGACTACTCTCAATTGCAAACCTCCCTTCCCCATCCTCTAGCAATACTGACCTTTTGTTTTCATGGCACTTATCACATGTTAATTTTCTGTTTATTGCTTGTTTTTCCCACTAGAATATAAGCTACCTGAGTATAGGGATCTTTGTCTCTTTTATTGACTGAAGTATGCTAAGTGCCTCCAACACATAGCAAGGACTCGATTAATTTGATGGATACATACATGAAGGAATGAAAGAGCCTTTCTATAATTGGGACAATGCTTTATAATCTTAATCAGTGGACTATAAAAAAGGTAATTCAATTTGGCTACATAAGACTTAGAATAACAATTTACATAATAGATTCACCTTACTATCACTTTCTTAGGCCAATATTAAAATTATATTCAGTATCCTAAATACATAGTATCGAAAGTCTAGTTAAGCAGCCTCAAATATGTTTACGAATGAGGAGCCAGCGCTTTATTGGACATGTAATTTAATCTTAAACAAGTGATTTCACAGCTGTTTTCCTGTATTTCTGTCTGTGAAATGAGATTAATAATGATAAAAATAAAAATAATTAGTTTATAGGGTAGTTATAATAATTAAACAGACCAATATATAAAAAACCCTAGGACAGTGTACATAGTAAACACTCAATATAACAATTATTATTATATGAATCAGCAGTTTAATATAGTAGCGGAGATAAATAACTGCTACTTAAATCCATGAAAATTACACATTATGAAACTTGGCAAATGGATATAAAAACAAACAAACAAACAAAAAACTTTTCCCAGCATGAAATATTATTTAAAATATACACATAATCTAGGAAAATGACAGGCATTTTCGTATTTCAGAAAATCAGCTCACATATTAGAATGGTTTTTGAGTTAGCATTTTACTTCTCTACATCAAAAATTCTCAATTTTTGAGAATAAAGTGTTTTTGAAAGACTTTGTCTTCTTTCTGATGTTCATTTTGTTCCCAACTTTTGTTTCAGAGCTCTCATGGGAGAGAAAATGAAAATACTGAAGTCCTTAAAGTTTTAAGGACAAGAAAAGACAGTAATCATTCAACATCAATGTCAGGCAAACCTGCCTCCCCTGGGAAGTTTTTTCTTAGTAATAACTTCAAAATCTTACAGTTTCATGGGAGGCAGTTTCCCCCTTTTATCCATTCATATGTATGCCAATATAGAATATAGTGGACTTATTACAAGATGAAATTCTTTGAATTTGTGTATACTTCTCACGTCTTTTATGCAATCAAATGAAAATGGTGCATGCATATTAGATATATTCTTACAGCCTTATATTTATCCTTTTCTTTAATCTATTCTCTGGAGTAAACATGGAGTCTACTCCCAGAAGAAGCTCAACACCCTTTCTTTGTTCTTTGAAAAATGTGAGATCTTCCACCAAAGCTTTCACATCAGGGCAAATCAAACACCCAAGGGAAGGAATGGGGTCAAGTCTTCTGAAATCCCCCAAGTGATTTCTCATCTTCTATGTGCAAACTAAAGTTTTCTAGCTTCCCTCTCAAGCACCCTCATTCTTAAACTCAATATTTATCACTAAAGTTTTCAGCTTGCCATGTCTAACCTGAGGCTCTTGATGCCCACTCTGCGAAGTTGTCCTTGTCCTCCTCCCCCCACTTCTAGCCTCTCAATCCCAGTAAATGGTACCATGAGCTGCTTAGATGCTCAAGGCAGAAAGGTCTGGGTTCATTCCTGCTTTCTCCCTTTCCCTTACCTCCTGCTTGTCATGTATCAGCGAGGTTGGTTGAGTCTACCCTCAAAATCTGTATGTTGCATCTGTCCACTTTGTGTAATTTTCCTGGTGATGACTCACGCCAGCCCACTCTTCCCCTCACTCAGTGTGCTGTGGTGCCACGTGCCTTCTTTCAGTTCCTTGGCACACTCCAGTTTCTTTCCTGACTGGGCAAGGCCTGACCTCTCTGCTTGGGATGCTCTCTACTCTTCATATTTCAATGTCAGTACCTCAGTGATGGACCCAATGACCCATCTATCTAAAGTACGTCTCTGGCCTGTTGTTGTTAGTTTGTGTCTCAGAAACTTGTTTTTTTTTTCTTTTTTCCTTCATTTGTGCTTCCATAAATTTTTTTATTATATTTACTTTATTAACAAAGGCTTTCTGGTTCACCATTTTAGCCCCAGCACATAGCTTAGTCCTAGAACATGATACACACTTACTGGATAATTGTTGAATAAATGGATGATTAATTTACAAGGTATAGTCTGTCAGGTATTTAAATTGTTTTGAATTTATAAGCAAAAATATAAGGAATTTTCTAAAAAAAAAAAAANATCCTTTGCTTATACTGAACTTGCAGGTAACTAAAAGTCTTAGGGCTTTTTCATAGGAAATGCTAACAAGGAAATTCCTTCGTCCTGTGTTTTTCAAACCTATATTTAGAGGCACAGTTCTTTATATTTCATCAAAATATCTATGTGTATGTGTGTATATTACAGTTAGCTTTGTCACATAACTTATCACAATCTTTTAGGATCCAAATTAATTTATTTAAATATATTTTCTTCCACAAATTGATAACATCTACAGATATTATGTGCCTGTTGCCTACATATTTATCATTCTGATCATATAAAATGGTCAGCTAAGACAGCTAGAGTCCCATAGCAAATCACGAGAGAGTGAGTGAATCAGAAGTTATATGATACATTAATCAACATGATGTGGGTCATTTATCCAGCCATTAATATGTACTTTTAGCCTATTATTTTGAGTCTGCACCAATCCATCTTGCCCACAGTAATAGCAAGAGATTTCCAAATGCCGCATGTAATCAAGAAAACCATTGCTTATCATGGAATTTCAGAATTAGAAAGGAGTTTAGGGATCATGTAGTATATTCTCATCTTGGATAAAATATTGGTCTACTAACCACATTTTATATTTAACTACATTTGCTTTACACTGTAACTATTCTGAGTCGAGAGCTCCATGTCACCTTCTAAGGGACCAAAAGCTCCTTAAAGTTCTATACCAGAAGCAATGGTATGATGACTACATATAGTTTTCATAACACATCTTGTTATGTCCTTGTTGGAAGAGTGGATAAATATTTGTCTATTTCCAGACTTTTCACACATTTCCAAATTGCTGATTTCTCAGAAATGATGTCTGGGATGTCATGATTGTATCTTTAAATTCCTTCCAGACAGTAACATTCCTTGAGCTTAGAGACGTGAAATCATTTAACCAAGAATATTCTTAGCCACCCTGAAATCCCCCTCCAGCCATGAGCTTTTCCTTCCAATGGGATGACTTGCTTTGACAGAGAAAGGGAAGCCATGTTAACATGACCTTCTCTGCTTGGAGGAATGGGATTAGCCCATTCTTTTTTTCTTGTTTGAAACGTAACTTTTCAAATTCTTTTCATCTTNCTGCTATTTCTAATTTGTTATTGAACCCATCTAACAATTTAATTTAATTTAATTTAATTTAATTAATGTAAATGTTTATATTTTTAGTTGCAGAATTTCAATTTGACTCATGAATTTCACGTTTCTGCTGAAAATTTCAATTATTTCCTTTATTTACTTAAATATATTAGTCATGGCTATTTTAAAATCCCTGTGAGACAACTTTGATATCTGAACAACTGGACATCTGTTTGTACTCCTTGTGTTTCTTTTAGTTTCTGGGTACTTTGTTATTTTTTTTTTATTTGATTGTTTTTGTTTCTTATTTTGAGCAAGACTTGTATATTTTGAATAAACACTGAACATTATAGACATCAAGTTAAGTATCAAGTTTTCTTTTGCCAGTGGCAGTGGGGTATCTTGATCTTTTAGATGGTGACTTTCAGTCTTTATTAGTGCTGAATTATATCTTATATGCCCTTCCTCTTAAGTAAGCCCTTATGGGCTCTTAACTTAAAGCTTGAGGAATTAAGCCCCTCTTATTCAGAGGGGGTTAAACACACTGATGTCTGTTTTTCGAACATGGGGCATCTCTGGAATATCTGCTCTGCCCTTTAGCCTTCAACTGTTGTTTGTGGTGTTTCTTGGAGATCCTCTTATGGACCACTTGAGAAAAATTTGGAACCATATTTTGGGGCTCTCACTTCTGAGCTGTCTTCCTTCTTGAATTTTGCCCCTTAATCTCCAGCTTCTCTAGCAGCCCTGAAATCTAACGTTTGTCTCCTCAGTGAAGTAAGACACCTTCTTCCTAATTCAGCTCTATTCCCCCATGCCAGTGCAAACTGGAGAGAGTCTACAGGAAAAAAACATCCACATGAAGTACTGCTCTTCCTTTAAGAGTGGTAGCTCCTCAGTCTGCTGCTTGCTTAGTTGCTCTTCAAGGACTTCCATTGTTTTTTTAAATTTTGTCCAGGATTTTTTTTTTTGAGGAATTTTTTTTTTTTTTTTACTTTTTAAGGTGTTGTGTTTTTTTTGTTTTTTTTTTCCAATTGGGAACAGTGTGTTTTTTCAGGACCCATCAGCTCCAAATCAAGAAGTTGTTTCAATCTAGTTGTGGAGGGCGCAGTTCAGCTGCCCATGTGGGAGTCAAACCGGCAACCTTGGTGTTGTGAGCACTGGGCTCTAACCACCTGAGCTAACCGGCCACCACTTGTCCAGGATTTTAATTGTTTATAGTGCAAGGGTTAGTCTGACATACCTAATCTATCTTGCTCATTATTGAAATTGAGGATTATTATTTTTAAACTACAGATGAAACATTCATTACTTGCCATGTATGTGGCCAGGGATTTAATTGTATTANAAAAATGTGTACACATTTTTTGACACCGTGTGTGTGTGTGTGTGTGTGTGTGTGTGTGTGTGTATTCTACAATTGTTGGGTGTAGTGTTTTATAAGACAAATTAAGTCAAGTTAATAATGTCATTCTAAACTTCTATGTGCTTAACTGAGTTTTTATCTGCTTTTTAAAAAATTAGTTACTGAAATAAGCGAGCTAAAGACTCCCCTATGATTGTGGATTTGTATATTACTTCTTTAGTTCTATCAACTTTTGCCTTATATAATTGAAATTTATGCTATTAATTATTTACACATTTATGATTTTACAATTTCTATAAAATTGGCCTTTCTATTACTTTGAAATATGCATCTTTATATCTTGTAATTCTTAAGATCTACTTGTCCAATATTAATATAGACATATCATTTTATTTTGGTTAATATTTACATGGTAGATCTATTTTCATCATTTTACTTTCAAGCTATATGTGTGCATACATTTAAAGTGTTTCTTTTGTAAATAGAGTATGACTGCCTTTTGTTTTTTATTCAGTGTGATAAATTTTGTATTTTAACTGGAGAGTTGTGTCCATTTATACTTAATATGATTACTGATTTAGCTCCCTTATGTGTACCATTTTGGTATTTATGTTTTTTATCCTATTGGTTGTTTATCCTTTATTTCTCCTTTTTTTGGGCTTCCTTTACATTCATCAATTCATCATTCATCATGATTATTCCATTTTTAAAGTCCTTTAAGATTTTAATTTTCCTTTTATTCCTCTTTTAGTGGTTACATTATTGATTACAATGTAAATTTATTCCTTCTTGAAAATGCAAAACTCAGTCATTTAATTCCATTTCACTTCTTCAACCTTTTGTGCTAATCTTGAGATATATTTCACTTATATAGACTTCTACCTATTTTGTTTTTATATGTTGTAAATTCCACATTATATATGTTTTTTTAAATGTTTTTTAATTTTTAAATTACAGCTGATATACAATATTATGTTAGTTTCAGGTGTACAACAAAGTGACTAGAAATTTATAACTTATGGAGTGGTCACTTTGATAAATCTAGTACCCATCTGATACCATACATAGATATTGCAGCATTATTGACTATATTCCATAGGCTATGTTTTACACTCCCATGACTATTTTATAACTACCATTTGTACTTTTTATCCCTTCCCCTTTTTCACTCATTCCCCCAAACGTCCTTGCATCTGGCAACCATCAAAATGTACTCTCTATGTGTTTGTTTCTGTTTTATTTGTTCATTTAGTTTGTTCTTTAGATTCCACATAAAAGTGAAATCATATGGCATTTGTCTTTCTCTGTCTGACTTATTCCACTCAGAACAATACCTTCTAGGTTCATCCATGTTGTCACAGATGGCAAGATTTCTTTCTTTTTATGGCTGAGTAGTATTCCATTGTATATATGTACCGTCTTCTCTTTATCCATTGATCCATTCAGGGACACCCAGATTGCCATCACACCTTGGCTATTGTAAATAATGCTGCAGTGAATGTATGGATGTATTTGTCACTTTGAAATAATGTTTTGGGTTTCTTTGGATAAACCCAGAAGTGGGATTACTGGGTCCTTCTTTGTTTCCTGTGATAGCCTTTATTTCAAAGTCTATTTTGTCTGGTTTGTTTGTTTCTATTTTCATGAAATATCTTTTTCAATCCCTTTACTTTAAGTCTGTGTGTGTTTTTCAATCTGAAGTGGGTCTCTTGTAGATAGCATATGTAAGGGTCTTGTTTTCTTAGCCATTCAGCCATCTTGTCTTTTGGTTGGAGCATTTAATCCATTACATTTAAAATAATTGTCAATAGATACGTATTTATTGCATTTTGTTATTCATATTTTTGATTTTTTTTCTTCTTCTTTTTCGTAAATAAGGCCCTTTAACATTTCTTGTAACACTGATTTGGTGGTAATGCACTCCTTTAGCCATTTCTTGTCTGGGAAGCTCTTTATCTGTCCTTTGATTCTAAATGATAGCTTTGTTGGGTACAGTAATCTTGGTTGTAGGTCCTTACTTTTCATTGATTTGAATATTTCATGCCAATCCTTTCTGGCCTGAGAAGCCTATGTTGCGAAATCAGCTAAAAGTGCTATGGGAGTTTCCTTATAGGTAACTAATTGGTTTTTTCTTGCTGCTTTTAAGCTTCTTTCTTTGTCTTTAACCTTTGGCATTTTAATTATGATGTGTCTTGGTGTACACCTTATTGCGTTTGTCTTGTTTGCAGCTCTCTGTACTTCCTGGGCTTGTATGTCTATTTCCTTCACCAGGTTAAGGAAGTTTATCATTATTTCTTCAAGTAGGTTTTCAATTCCTTGCTCTCTCTCTCTCCTCCTTCTAGTACCCCTATGATGCAAGTGTTGGTATGCTTGATGTTATCCCTGAGGCTCCTTAAATTACCCTAATTTTAAGCAGTTCTTTTTTCTTTTTGCTGTTCTGATTGGCTGTTTTCTGCTACTTTATTTTCTAACTCACTGATTTGATTCTCTGCTTTATCTAATCTACTGTTGATTGCCTCTAATGTAATCTTTATTTCAGTTATGGTATTCTTCATTTCTGACTTTTTTTTTAATGTTTTGTATCTCCATTTTTATGTTTTCTATCTCTTTGTTGAAGTTCTTACTGGAATCATTGAGCATCCTTATAACCAGTGTTTGGAATTTTGCATCTGACAGATTGCTTGTTTCCATTTTGTTTAGCTCTTTCCCTGGAACTTTGTATTATTCTTTCATTTGGGACATTTTTTTTAATCTTTCTAGTTTTGGCTGTCTCCATGTTTTT
>NW_017731910.1:294070-300284 GCF_001890085.2 Hipposideros armiger | reverse complement strand
ACATTACTTCAGTCTCCCTCACATCAGGCTTGCTCTCTTGTGATCCCTGTTTTCAAACTGCTACCCAGAATGACTTTTTAAATGCAAATCTGAAAATGCCATCAACCCCTTTAATGTCTTGGCTCTTCAGTGCCTAATGGGTAAGAATTCAAGCCTTCAGTGTGGCAAATACAGACAAACTTCTTTTCTCCACTTCATCCCTTGCTTGACTCTGCTTCTGTATCTCCTCATTCCATCTCAAATGTTGACTTCTCTTCTTGTTTTGACCAACTCAGCCTTCAAAAAGCAGCTGAATAGTCACAGCCTCTAGGAAGCCTTCATGATATTTCCTGTAGTCTACTGTTGGGTTGTTGGAAAAGTCATGATGCATTTTTTCAATGAAAAACAGAAAAAATACATCATGACTTTTCTGACAACCCAATATGTGCTGGATTAGTACTCTGAGCTCATCTCTACCACAGTTCTTATCACACTTGAGCCTAATTTTTTCACTTACCTAGCCTCTTTTCCTCACTTTCTGCGAGTATTTTGAGAGAAGGAACCTTGTTTTCTACATATCATAACGACCAGCTCATTCTCTGACACATTGCAAAAACTCAGTAAATAGTTGCTTAATGAATAGATAAAGAATGCTTGATGAGTAACTAAAATATCATCTGAGAAGAAAGAATTCATACCTTTTGAAATTGAAATTAGTTCAGTTTGGGGGCATGCTGAATGATTTTTTATGTCGTGGAAATATGCCTTTGATTTTCTAATCCTCATCACTGCTCCACCAGAATTCTCCCAAAACAAAAAAAAATAATGCAAATGTAAACTAAAACTAAAACACAATGCAAAACTAAGGATAATAAGCAGAATCACCCTTAAGCATGCAATGACCTGAATCCAGCGGTCATTACTTTCTTTGTAATTTACTCTATCTTTTTGGGTCCATAGATTGTAACCCCCTCAAGCTGTGGATTATTTAATATTGTGATGGCATTCACATAAAATATAAATTCTATATGTACATGATTATGACATGCATTATATTTTAGTTCTATTATATATATTTTTTGTGACTCCAGATACTGTTGTGTATGAGATATCTACAGATCTATCTGGAGTCACAAAAAAGCAAAAATAAAACAATTAAATACAATGCATATATATTATATTATATAAATTATGTTATATTATATCTATCTATCATCTATCTACTGACCTATATATTGGTGTTATGTTCTCTGCTCTGAAAATGCACTGGTCTAGTTAAGTGTGAGAGTTTTTTAACCACTCAGTGCAGTTATTTTTAAAAAGTCATGAATTTGTTTTTCCTTCAAAGATACTACACTCTCATGTTAGAATTAATGAACTAACCACTGACACTGTGTGTTTGTGGGATGGGCTGTAAACTTTAGACAGTGTCACTGATCTACATAGCTTGCTCTGTCAGTACCTGTGATTCTTCACTTCTGACACAGGGATGTGAATGTTAAACACCACCCACTTATCACAAGAAGTATTTGTCTCAGGAATATAAGCTAAGTTTGTGCTTTTAAATGGGTTATTTATTCTTTGAAATGCAGGGCTAGTTCTACATTCAGTTCACCTTTGTCAGTGTATCTATTCTTGTTGAAATTATAGAGATGAAATACGAAAGTATAAAGAGAAGATAGGGTTCAAAACAGGAAAACCCAGAGGTAAGATATTATTGCAGCATTCAAATATTAATATATACCAAAGAATTAAAAATATTCCTCCTGGCATATGTTATGTGTTGGCCATTATTTTGTTCATTCATGCTTGCCAGCTGCTGCTGGCATAAATTCCCCTCCCCACTATACCCCCTGGCCACCAAAAACTTGTCTAAATTAAAAACAGAGCTATTGATAAATAATGTAGGCACATTTTTAAAAAGCATATTCATTTCCAATTGATTCTGAGACATATTAATGTCTTTTTCTTTCTACTTAATTTCATTGATGTGACATGGTATAGAGAAAATATTCAGAGAAAAAGGAAATGCAAATTAAATATTGCACCTTTTATTCTTATAAACTGAGGGGATATTAGAATTATTCTAGATGGCTCTACCATCTTACCAGTGTGGAGATCCCCTCTGACATAATGAATTGTGGGTCCCATAACTTCTGCTGACAGCTTTCTACAGTGGGGAGGTTGCTGTATCACTGTTCTAATATTTTGTTATAGCTCTAGAAAATATTGAGAGAAGAAAATCATCCTGTTTTCTGTGGAGGTGTGTTATTCCTGCTACACAAATGTTATGATAATTATGCTGCTTTAAGATATGGTTGAATATTGAACTTGTATTGTGGCTTGCACTACAGAGTAGGGAGAGAGACCCTAGGAGAGAGGAGGGGGTGCTTAGCTTTTCTTGATATGGGCTGCCAAGAGAATGGTACATTAGTGGGCACTACATATAGGCATGCCAGGACTTAGGAATTGTGAGGGTTCAAAGAGAGAGGCTTTGAAATGGTGTTTGTCCTTGGGGGTGAAGTGCAGCTAATTCCNGTGTTTCTTCTACATTTGTATGGGAGTTATAGTTTTAGCTTTTTGAAAATTCTATACTTTCACATGCTAATAAAGTTCACTTTGGCTGCTGAGAATGGAATGTGTGAAGGTTTGGGGAGAAAGTTGTCAGGAGTGGAAGCAGGGAGACAAATGAGGAGGATGGTGCAGTGAACCAGTCAAGTGGAAAGTTCAAGATGGCCTATGTAGTTGTAATGGTGGAAATGGTGAGAATTGATTGGATTTTCCATCTGATTTTTGAGGTAGAGACAAAACATGCTGATGAATAGATATGAGGTGTGAGATAAAGAGAGGAACATAGTATTTTTGCTTGGGTAACTGGGAAATGGTGGTAGAGGGAGACAGAACTTTTGGAGAAAATTAAGAGATCTATTTGGATAAGTTGATTTAAGACACAATCTATGTCTTTGTCAAATTCCTTTATGGTAAAGATGTTGATGTTTTATTTTTGCAATAATCAGGCAAATCTTAGTTTTTAATGAATGTTTATAATTATGTATAAGTTCTCTGAACATAGGTAATANCGCTCTATCATCTTTATTGGTAATATAAAATAGCATCATGAAAACAAGAAAAACTTGTTAATTATGTCCTCAAAGATTTATTTAAAAACACTTTTGAGGAAATAATGTATGTCACACCAACGGTATTTGCTGCTTTAATTGGTACTTGAAGAACTCTTCAGATAAGTCAGTATATCCTAAAGGACTTCCTTTTGTTATCTGTAGCTCATGAATTGAGGCTAGAAGACATGCTGCAAATATAAGCAAACTGAGGTGTTTTAAACAATGAGAAATTGAACCTAGCTATAACTTTGAATATAAAAGAAAACACCAACTACCAAAGTCTGAATGAATGTGTAGGAAATAAAAGGTAACATCTATGTACTTTGTGCCAAGTGCTATAGCACTTGACTCATTTAACCCTCACACCACCTCTCTGATACAGGTTATCTTGCCATTTGACAGAGGAAGAAACTGAGGTATAGCAAGGAATAATAATTTCTCAACACTATGAATCTGTAAAGTGGCAGAGTGGGATTTAAAACATGGCTGCCTGGCTTCTTAACTCTGTACAGAAATAAAAATATTCAGCAAAAATCTCAATTAACTTGAATTTTTGAAGAATAGGATGTTATTAATAATTGGTTCTCTGATTAGATAAGCACCATTAACATATTTTCTATTTTAATAATAGTTAGAAATTTTACTAAAAAAAGTTAGTTCACTTTACAATATATTTCTCAGATACTGTGAAGGAAAAAGAATGGTAACTGGAGATAGGTTTTCTAGGGATATTAAGTAAAATTTTGAGGAAGAAGAGGGAAATTATGGATGTGGAAAAATGCTAGCTATATAGATTGTGAATGTTTCAAGACATATAAAAGAATCAGAAAACTATTATTAGAAGCATAGACTGGTTACCATGTGATCATTCATTAATTCATTTATTCATTTGTGGTGCAAGCATTTATTTATTACATCTATGCATTCAAGGAAAACTAACTGTTACTGAATATTTAACATGTGACAATGTGCTAGGTAGTTTGAGAAACATTATCACACTTGATACAATAGCGCTGTGTGGAATCTATTATTTTCACTTTCAGTTAAGGAAACTGTGGCTTAGTTGGCATTAATAATTTGTGCATTGTCAGAAAGCTAATGGCTGTGCAAATGGCTGAGATGGATGCAATCTGAGGACTGAGATTCTGAGAGCAAGGCTATAATGTTGTGGGGTGCTGATTCAGACAATGAGGAAAGGAGATAGCAGTCCCAGGTTAAGGGTAAGACAGCGTTTGGGACCACAAAGGGCTTTACGATTTGGTAGAAGAGATAGGAAAACAACAAATATAAATCTAATAGTAAAGAGAATAGTAAAGATACATATCTAATAGTAAAGATACATATCATAATTGAGATGCAATATTTAGGTCTTCAAAGGAGGGAGAGACTACTTCCAGCTCTGGTAAGTAAAGAAAATTTCTGAAAAAAAGAAGTAGTTAAGATCTGAAGGATGCTGTATNCTATGTATTAGGTAGAACTGCTATGGCTTCCAGTTTTAGTAGAGTGGCCTTATGTAGTAGATGTCCTGTTGGGTCCAGTGGCACTGTCTCTCTGGTGACCTGCGGCAGGTGCTCGTGGTATGTACTCGGTGGGTTTAGTGTTGTAAGTAAGCCTTGGTTGCAGTTTGTACACCAACAGGAGGGGTTAACCCTTGGGCTGATTGGTTGTGAGAAATGGCCCCGGCTACAGTGGAGGAGCTGCTGTGCAGGGGCCGACCCTACAGAGAAGGACTCATTTTAGCGGGGTTCTGGGGCCTGCCCAATCTGTCCTTTGGATGTGTCATTTGTGGAGGTGGTTGGGCTGGGCTCTGGTGTGGTCTGAAGCTGGCCACCAGGTTTGTTGGTCTGGCTCCTCTTGGGCGGGGCTCTTTTGGAGGCCAGGGTCAGTTGCTGCATGTGCTCTGCCTGGGGCCATTTGGTGTAAGCTACAAAGTGATCTGCAGATGGTTGCCACTTGTGCTGGGCTTGGGGCTGCTTAGCACGACATATGGGGCATGCCAAGGCAAGATGATGCTTATCTGGGGTTTATGAACCTTTGAGAGATTTTTAGGATAGTCTGCTGCATGAGTGAAGAAAGGCCATTTGTGTGGAAAAGCCAATGGAAACGGCTTAGCTGGGACAACAATTTGGGTGTCAGGGAATCACTGAGGCAGGGTGAACGCTGTTAGCTAGGTTGATGGAGACTCAGATCTGGCTTCCACCTGCATGTGCAGGTTGGGTGCAGGAAGGGCTCAACAAAGGAACAGTGGCTTCTACCAGCACTTTTGTCTAGGAGAAAGCTACCCCTCCATCCCTTGCCCTGAAGTCAGACATTTCAGTTCTTCCCCATATATCCTTGGAGCCTTTCAAGCTGCTGCCCCAGCCCTGAAGCTTAGAGTGGGCGAGTACCTCAGCAAATAAGTCCTTGTACAGGGCCTTTGGGAGGAATGCCTGGGACTCCAGCAGCTGTCTGTGTCACTCAGCCAAAATCTCTGCTGGCTTTCACAGCCAGAAGTTGTGGAGACTTCTCTTCCCAGCACTGGAACCTTGGGCTGAGAAGCCTGGTGTGGGGCTGGGACCCCCTGTTCCTTAGCGGGGACTTCTGCAGCCAAGATATCCCTTCCAATTTTTAGCCACCACACGTGGGTGTGGAATCACCCTGTTCTGCATCTTTGCCCTTCTTACAAGTCTCAAGGTGGCTTCTTCTTGAGAAGTTCTATCTTAGTTGTAGGACTTCTGTTCAGCTAGATTTTAGGTGATTCTCGATGATGGTTGTTGTTCTGTAGTTTAGTTGTAATTTTGTTGTGGTCATGGGAGGAGGTAGGCACAGTGTTTACCCACTCTATTATCCTGACCAAAAGCCATGTTTTTGTTTTAATAGTCAATATGCACTTATTTTTACCCATAAATACATCATTTCTTTTGTACTGTTTCCTGAAGTTCTTTGTTTGTATGAGATCATTTTCTTTCAGCCTGAAGAAGTAGCTTTAGTATTTATTATGGTGCAGGTCTGCCTACAAATATTTCATCTATATTTTTCTGAAAATGTCTTCATTTTGTGTGCTTTTTAAAAATCTTTTTGAGGTGTACAGAATTCTAGGTTAGCAGGATTTTTACTTCCAACACTTTATATAT
>NW_017731910.1:289315-292455 GCF_001890085.2 Hipposideros armiger | reverse complement strand
CCACCATTGGAAAGTTCTCTACCCAGCAACAATAATTTATGTAATGATTTTTATTTTTTCTTATGTGATTTAAGTTTATAAAGTCATAATTTAATTTCAGGGTTTCTCATCCCTTGTGAAACATTTTTTCATTTAAATGAAAGTCTTCTGTTATTTCTCTGATTTGAGGAAAATTCTTTCCTAGACTAGAGTTTATTTATCTGGCTAGATGACATATTTACCTTCTCAAAAGCCACCCATCAATTTCCCAGTCAGTTCTTCTTTTTCAGCCAGACTTAAAATTACAGAATAGTAAAGTACAAGAGTTGATAAAGATTGTGGCAATTTCTTTTATGGTACCCTTGTTTTCAGATAAATATGTTGTTTTTCTGTGGTCTGCTAAAAGAGCAAATAAATAGAGGAGTGACATGTCTTGTATAGGTTTGGTGCCAAAACATGCATGACCTGAGCAGAAGGCTAATGGGGCAAAAGAGAAATTTGGAGTTAGAATGCATGTTTTGCTCAGGTGACGGAAATTCAGTCTCTAGATAATGCTAAGGAGAGTAAAGTTACGATTATGATTGGTCTCTCAGTTTTAAGCAGGGCATTGGCTGGCCACTGGAAGTCTAGGGTTCCAGGGCTACTTTCCCCAAAAGATATACTGGAGTGCCAAAAAAATGTATACAAGTGGACACTTTGGTCAACGTTACTCAAGCAGTAGTTCGCCATAATCAGAAGCGTCTGGATGCTATGGTAACCACTTTGAGCACCTCTTGTAATTGCAGAAGTCAAACATGGCTTGTATTCATCTTTTGTTATCTGTATATATCGAGTATTACAATTTTAATAGTTTTTTCCTTTCTTAAAATGTGTATACATTTTTTCTGGCACCCTCTGTAGTTTTATAAGGT
The DNA here is from genome assembly GCF_001890085.2 of Hipposideros armiger. NCBI lineage: Eukaryota > Metazoa > Chordata > Mammalia > Chiroptera > Hipposideridae > Hipposideros > Hipposideros armiger. The sequence continues at coordinate 291,565 of NW_017731910.1, read as the reverse complement.
GTCAAGGTGCCAAGTGGATTAGTGCTTGAGCTAGTTATCTTGTCCCAAATAGGGTCTTTAGTGATAATTGGAGATTAAGTGGAAGACAAGTCATATCAATGGGGAAATGCAGAATTGGGTGGGGAAGACTCAGGGATACTAAGCAGGCAGATGCCTAGGGCTCTAGCAAGTTACAGCAACACTCAGACTAAGGCTACAGATGGGTTTGAATTTAATACATGTGATCTGCCCCCAATCAAGATTGGCTTAAGGACTATATGTGGCTGAGAATGCAGGTTGAAGATGTTGATGTCTACTGTTGTGAAGGACTAGACTGGAGAAAAGGCAGGAATGACCAAAATCAAGGCATGATTGTACTAGATATTCTGATTTTGACCAAAAGTTTTCTAGCAGATAAAAAAATGGTTCAATGCCATCTCCTTGTCATTACTTTACTCCACTTTTGTACAAGAATCTGTTAGAAAAGCCTTGTTTATATACTTCATCTAAATATATGGCCTACATGATTGCTCAACTCCCAATAACACTTCTATCTCTTTTATGCTTACCCACGTAAATTTTGCTACTCTTCCACTATTATGGTTGTATTTTTAAGTGATTGTTTGCATCCCCTTAAAAGAGAATCTAATCTCTGACCCATTTAAATGTTTTTGTAACAAGGTATATCTTTTAATTTATGTGTTTTTATCATTAGTGACACAGTCGAAATTAGAATATACCTATGAGATTGTATCTGTCTCAAAACAAAATTGATTATGTCTATTAGACTTGTTCTCTCTGCTTTGGTATATTGATTTGAGGATGTATTTTTCATAGTCCCCACACCCTGCTGCTTTTTTTATAGACTTACTTGGTATTCTTCCTTGGTTTTTTAAAATGTTATTATATATATTGTTTTCTATGCTATTCAGTCTTATCCTTTTATCGGGATTTTTCTGCTCTTCAGATTTTAATCTTAAAGTCTTCTTGATTGGCTTGGCAACCCTTCTAACAGAAAATTTTGTTGAGGTCCTTGTGAGCTGTACTTCATCCCTTGCCAGAAGCTACATCAGATACTTTGGTAATCTTTACAGAATTTCTTGGCTTGAAATCATATAAACATATTGATGAAATTCATGTAGCTTCTGCTTAGAGCTTTGGCTTGAAAAGAAAAAAGCCTAAGTCTTAAAAGTTTTTATTTTTTTTTCCCTAATGGGACAATACAGTGCCTAATAGAGTCATGCCCGTCTCTTGATATTTGAGAACTTATTTATTGCTGCTGCAGTTTTTTAATACTTGTCTTTCATATTTTTCCCATTAATGAAAGAATTAACAAAATAAAGATAGTTCAAAATTTTTAATTAAATCTTATTATTTTAAAAAGTCTATAGTGTGAATTATTTTTGTTATCTTTATTGCTTGAACATAGTTTGGAAGAAAACAAATTCTGAGACATCTAAATATATGGATGAATTTAAAATAAATACAATACTTCCTTTAGTCAGAAGAATCTTAGTTTCTTCATTTTTTTTCTTTAGGTTTAGGTCTCTACCCAGAAAATGAAAAAACAACAACAAAATAAAACAAAACTTGACTAAATAAATACAATCATTATTCTATTTAGAATATACTTCTTTAGGCTAATGGTTTCAGAAAATTGATTGCAATAGTCCATCTTTGTGTGTTATCCCATTTGCAAGCTCACCCAAGGGCATGTTAAAACTTATTTCTGGTTGTCTGTTAGTACTGTTTTTCTAGGGCCCCTGGTAGGGTATTAGCTCTCACTCCCTTTGGATTTGATTTTCTGTTTCTCAGTCTAGTATTACTTGAGTGTTGCCTTCTGGTTATCTTGAGGCTGCCAAATCAGGCAGACTCAGACTATTCTGGAATTAGGGATGTGGTATTTTTCTTAAAGACTTGTGACTGAGCATGGCTCCCCACTTCAGGCCTGCTAAGAAGGGTGGCTTAGGTCTATAAATCCTGCTTGAAGAAGGTAGTGTCTTTCTAGAAAAGACTACAGATGATTTATTTAGCAAATGTAAGACCTTAATGGTATTCTTGGTTCTCCAGGAAGCACTGAGGATAAAATATATCATCAAAGTGGAGATAGACACTGAGATTTTAGGAACTATTATAAGCAGCTAATGTTATCCTAATTTGTTAGAGATAGGAGATAAATAATGTGTTGGTCTCAGTGCGCTTACAATCTATTTTTATAAAGAGGACATGTCTAGGTTGTTATAACAGAAAACAGTTAATGTAATGAGAAGA
>NW_017731910.1:285295-288020 GCF_001890085.2 Hipposideros armiger | reverse complement strand
AAAGGTAATAGTTGAGTAGAGAGGGGAAACTTTGGAATAGCTACAGAGGAAAAACAAAGAATAAGGTAAGGAAGGACAATGGATGGATTGTGCTGACTATTTAGCTGAGGTTTGGAGCTCATGTCTTTGAAGCAAATGATACCAGTAGAGAAATATGACAATATATACAACTGGAACTCTTTCTGTTTCACTTCAGCTGGAGCCCTAAAGCTGATAACAATACCATAGAAACAGCTTACCTGTTCAAGACATGCTGAAAGATTGTGAAATTGGTTTTGTAAGCCTTAGTTCATCACCTTTCTTGAGTATAAGAGAAAAGTCAATATTGACCTAAGGGATATTAAAGAAGTGGTACAGTTTTAGAGAGTGTTGGTTTTTAGTGTGTTCATCACCTTCAGAGAAAGAGGCAGAGTGCTTTTGCAGGTTTTAAGACAAGTGAGAGGAAGGCATTTGAGAAACATGCCTGGACAGCTTGACCTGAATCTGCTTGAGTTCAGGCGACATAGTCAAAAGTTAAGGGCCTGGCTGAGGCTGGCAAAATGAGATAATGAGATGCTTTAGGAACTAGTTACATTCCCATTACTGGTGGATCAAGTTGTCTTTCCCATTTACCAGATGTGTTTCCTAACAAGGGAGCCAGGGTTCTTTAAAAAGGAACCCTGCCCCAAGCAACCCCTCTGGATGAGGTGACATCTGGAGGACAGGCACTGCCACTTAGGAAACTGAAGAATCCCCTAGTGTGAAGTCAGGGGAGGGTAAGCAAGAGAGTAATGTTCAGAGAAAATGGCAAATGTGCACTATAAGTCACTTTTGGGTACAATTTATGCACAAAAGAAACTGACTCTAAATCACAAATGTGTCTACCAAGATAGACATTTATTGCCCATTTATGTCTTTTCCCTACATTCCCTACCTCAGCTCTATTGTGAAGGAACAAAGGCAGTATCCATGGAATGGGGGAGGAAGCAGACTAGGAAGAGAAAAGGTATTTGCTGCAATTCCTCCTTCCCTGTAGGTTTTCCAAGTGTCAACAGTCCTGGGCTGCAGGAACGAAGAAGCTTCATATTTGCCTGGTTGATTTCACACCAGACTGAACTGGACTAGACAGAATTCTCTTTAGAATGAGCTAGACATTTTATTACCTGAGATCTATTAGAAAATCTATGCCATCTGGCTGAAGTTTTATCAGTGGTAATAAAAAGCAAACAAAACAAAACAACAATAACAACAAAAATTTGGCAGCAGTGGGAAAATTAAGGCTTCTTTCTATTTAAGTCAAACTTGTTTAATAAAGAATAGTGTTGTTTGGTTGATTGGTTTCCAGTAGTCCTACATTGCATGGATGACCACTTGAGCCTTTTTCTGTGGTGAGATCAGTAAATAGATGAGGACATAAAACCAAAGGTGTCAGGAGAATGGTTCAGATGATGAATCATAAGAGTCAGACTGAGTAAAGAAGGAAACCAGGTAGGGTTATGGCAGGGCTAGTATGCTGAGAGACTGAATTAAGGACTGGAATTTTCAGGAAGCTGATGAGTGACGGGGAACAAAATATACCAGCCCTAGGTATGCCCTTTTGGCATATTGATTATTTTGAGTTGGTTACTTCTGAGAAACAAGATACTGAAGAAGCTCTGAAAACTGAGTAGAAGTTACTCTTTTGTAAGAGACAATTTATAAGACACACATTTAAAAGGGTGTCTCCCTCTCCTTTGAGAACTTATTTATTGCTGCTGCAGTTTTTTAATACTTGTCTTTCATATTTTTCCCATTAATGAAAGAATTAACAAAATAAACATAGTTCAAAATTTTTAATTAAATCTTATTATTTTAAAAAGTCTATAGTGTGAATTATTTTTGTTATCTTTATTGCTTGAACATAGTTTGGAAGAAAACAAATTCTGAGACATCTAAATATATGGATGAATTTAAAATAAATACAATACTTCCTTTAGTCAGAAGAATCTTAGTTTCTTCATTTTTTTTCTTTAGGTTTAGGTCTCTACCCAGAAAATGAAAAAACAACAACAAAATAAAACAAAACTTGACTAAATAAATACAATCATTATTCTATTTAGAATATACTTCTTTAGGCTAATGGTTTCAGAAAATTGATTGCAATAGTCCATCTTTGTGTGTTATCCCATTTGCAAGCTCACCCAAGGGCATGTTAAAACTTATTTCTGGTTGTCTGTTAGTACTGTTTTTCTAGGGCCCCTGGTAGGGTATTAGCTCTCACTCCCTTTGGATTTGATTTTCTGTTTCTCAGTCTAGTATTACTTGAGTGTTGCCTTCTGGTTATCTTGAGGCTGCCAAATCAGGCAGACTCAGACTATTCTGGAATTAGGGATGTGGTATTTTTCTTAAAGACTTGTGACTGAGCATGGCTCCCCACTTCAGGCCTGCTAAGGAGGGTGGCTTAGGTCTATAAATCCTGCTTGAAGAAGGTAGTGTCTTTCTAGAAAAGACTACAGATGATTTATTTAGCAAATGTAAGACCTTAATGGTATTCTTGGTTCTCCAGGAAGCACTGAGGATAAAATATATCATCAAAGTGGAGATAGACACTGAGATTTTAGGAACTATTATAAGCAGCTAATGTTATCCTAATTTGTTAGAGATAGGAGATAAATAATGTGTTGGTCTCAGTGCGCTTACAATCTATTTTTATAAAGAGGACATGTCTAGGTTGTTATAACAGAAAACAGTTAATGTAATGAGAAGA
>NW_017731910.1:267950-285050 GCF_001890085.2 Hipposideros armiger | reverse complement strand
ATGGCAACCCACTGCAGCAGGGGCTGCAGCCTGTACGCCGTTGTTGGCGACTCACAGCAGCCCAGCTCCAGGCTGAGCTGTTGTTCAGCATCTTAGCTGTAGAGGGCAGTGTCACTGGCCCTCATATGTGGCATCCGAACAGGGGCCCTCCAGAAACCCAAGCTAGCTCTTAACCAACGCGCCACTCAGCTGGCCCAAGATATTTTATATTTCTGTCAGAGGTTTTGACATATTTCATGAAGGCTGCATTTGAAATAAACCTTGAAGGATGAGTAGGATTTTCGAAAGAAGTGATGGAAGAGAGAAGCAGAGAGGGATACACAGACTATCTTTTGAGAGTGGGCAGTTGTCCAGAGCTTAAGGGAATTAGAAAATAAACATGGAAATGTAAATTAGGAGCACCCAGTGAAGGAGTTTAAAGGTTTGAAGACACTTAGTAATACACACGTAAGAGGAAATAAAGTCCTGAAGCAGGATGGTGAATGAGGAGGAGAAAAAGAGGAGTGGACTCCAGAGGTCACTTGGAAATAGAACCAACTGGAGTTGTTGACTCAAGATGTGGGGGGCAGAAATTCTTTTGGGTTTCCAAGGCCATATAATTGTACATATAAGAATGTGAAACTTCTATTAAAAGACATAGGAAAATCATGAGGAGGTGCTGGTTGATGAGGTAGGATATAAAGAATTTGAGGGGCTGGCTGTATACATTGTAGAATTGCCTGATAGACACTTGGAAATGTGAAACTGGAATTTTGGAGGAAGATTACAGATAAGGCCAGGAGCTATCTTCTGCGAAGTTGATAGTTGTAGCCACAGGAGTAGATAAGTAAGATTTCTGACCGTGTGAATTTATTACAAATTATTTACCACATCTGAGTTATGAAATTCTGGGAGAATATGATGAAAGTTATGCATCCTCTCGCCAGAAAAATGTGCAAACATACAGACAAAATTGTGTAGATTGTTGTTTAAGATTTCTTGATACTAAAAGAAAAGAGAGCTGAGGAATGGACTTTGTAAAACATTTACATGAAGGGGACCAAATAAAGAAATTATTACATTATTACATAGCAATAGGAAACAAACCATCGTGATGAAGATGTTTTAAAAGATACTTTAAAGTAGCTAGTGCTACAGAGTGTTTCGAGAGTCTTAAAACTGAGAAATTGTTGGATTTGGTGATCATTGGCTTAATTCATTGTTGATTTAAGACTAGGACGAATTCATTCAGTAGAGTAGTCGGGACAAAAGCCAAATTGCAGTGACCTAAGGAGTAACTGGATCGTGAGACTAAGTGGAGATATGAAATGGAGAGCCTAACTACATTCTGCACCTATAATTAAGTTTGTGAACTTGAGAAAACATTTTTCTGTCAAGTTGGACTCCCTGTGGTTAACTGAGCCTAAATTTAAAACTAGAGTCTAGCAGCTGTTTGTTGACAGAGGCCTCTCATGTCTCTGCACTCCAGAAAGAACCCCAGATGAACTTTCAACTTCCTGTACTATGCTCTGCCTGTTTATGCTACCTGGAATCAACCACTACAGGGAAGCTCCTCATTCTGTTATCACCATACTACACCTACCCAATAAATTATGACTGGCCTGACCAATCAGAACTGCACAACTTGTACCCTTATTTTCATGTACATCAACCAATCCAAACTAATCAGACTTGAAGCCCTCCTTTCCATAAATGGGTCTGAATGGGAACCTGGGTGGAAACTTTTTCTATAAGAGACAGCCTCTCCTTTGTCTCAGGGGTTTGGGTTACTACCTGAATCTGCATCTCTTGGATTGCAATCCTTTGCTCAAATGAATGTTTTTTATTCTTATTAGAGCCAAAATTATTTTTGGTTGACAAGTTGAATCACAAAGGTCAAAAGAGAGCAGTGACTTGAAGAAGTATGCAGTCGTGGGAAGAATTTTTGATATAATTTTTAAAAATTTGACGTGTTTTTAGACAGAAGAGAAGGAACCAGTCTAGATATAGAAGTATGAAAAAAATTTTTCATTAAGAAATTTCAATTATTATTAAAAAAAGTTTTTTTCCTGTGCAATGTTACCAATAGCTATGGTGCATTTGTGGAACACAAAATAACGATCACCCCACACTGAGGACTGTAACTCACAGCCAAGTCTATAAGTCTACTCATGGGGCACAAGGAAACACTGAAAAACAGAATTATGTAAAGAAGAGTACCCAAGTGTGAAGATTATCTTGCTCTAGATATAGCAGAAAAGTTCCTCCAAAAGAGAGATGTAAAATTGGGCAGTGCTGAGCCGAGACACTGCAGCTGAAGCTGTTAAGGGTCAGTGTTCTTGGTTATTAGTACTTGTTCTCTCTCTGGTTGGTAATGTCATGTTTCTCAACATTGGCTGTTCATTGGACTCATGCAGGGAGTTTAAAAAAATATGGAAGCCTGGACCCTAACTCTAGTGGTTTTGACTTAATTGGTCTGGGGTGGGGTATGAGCATGGAGAAATTTTAAAGGTGATGCTAGTTTGCAGCTAACCTGGAGAACCGATACTCTAGCATATTCAGTTTGGGCTTCCATTTCTTCACTGGAGATAATATATTTCACCTAAATATATTTAGGTATTTTCCAAAAAGCTATTTGAGGAAGGTATGGATGCCAGCCAAAATCTTGAGAGCCTTAGAAGACTCCATTGAGAAATACTCATTCCCTTGGGGCAGTAAGACAGGATTATTTTCCATATATTTCTCCTTTTACTAAGCTTAATCAAGGCTTTTCACCCATAGTTGTGAGGGGAGCAAGTACTAGCAGTAGCTTATTATTTGGACATTTGTGAAATTTATGTTCAAGGAAAATTTAATGGGTAAAGCAAGACACCCAGGAGATAGACTTCCCTCCTTTTCTAAAATCACCACCGGGCTGCAGAAAAAAACTATAGTCGTTTGTTCTGGGTACAGAGTAGAGAGTCTATACATGGCAAGTGGGAATGAGTCTCCTCTTCAGAGATAATTATTCTTTCAGGGAAAGGACAATCAGCCACACGAATCTATTTTCAGGTTTTATTTTCAGGGTAATTCTACACTAGGCCAGGAATTCCCTTCTCTCTCCTCTCCTTCAAGATTCACTGGTCTCTAAAGAAGAGGTCATTAGCAAGTGTGAGAATTGCCCAAGGTTTATATGAAGTTGTGGCAGCTAAAGTGAATGCCTCATTAGCATGTGAGAGAAAAGCCCAAACAACACTATCAAAGGGTGTTAAACCCATCCAATGGGGTGGGGAAGGACTGGATGGAATTAATTTAAATCACTTTAAAGCCAACATGAATGAAAGAAGAACTATTTCCCCTAATTGTTTAAACTTAGCCTGACTGTGAGTGAAGGTGTGTACACTTTCATGTGAATACAAGCTTGGTTATTACCTAAATTTGCTCTTAACTGATGATTTACATAATAAAAACAAAATTAAAAATATTTGGACATTATAGCTGTCCTTTGTAAACTAGAAAAACCCTAAGGAAGCAGTAACAGAAAAAAAGAAGAAATTGCCAGGAGAATATCTGAGGCAGTTTATTATAACATGCTACTGTTACTAGCATGGTGGACAAAGGAAATAGCTAAGACCTACAAAAGTAGATCAACAACAATATGATAGGCAGAGCTGAGTTAAGAATTTAATGAAGTCTCTTGCCTTTAATTTGTATCCATAATGCAGACAAAAATATCCCACCAACTAGAGTCAGACTTGGAGGAATGGAGGGGATGAGGAGGATGAATAGGGGAGGTAGGAATGGGGGGATGGGGAGAACCCAAAAAACAAAAACACAGATAAAAGAAAAGTCTCTGATTAAGTACTAAAATTTCCCTTCAATCCATCAGTTTGGCTTCCTCCAGTGTCTGCTTAAAGGGCCTGTTGTTTACTGATTGGGTGCAAGTGACAGGAAGGCTTGACAGATCATTGTTACAGCTTGCAATGAAAAAGAAATGCCAGTTGGTGTTAATGGACTTCATGCCTTTCTACTCCAACTGGCATCTCTCAGGAGAGCACTTGAAAAGCTGAAAGTCTTTTCCAAGTTTCCTGGAGATTTGGACCTAGGCAGAGGTGTGTAGATGAAAAAGAGGTTCTGTAGGAAAGTAACCTCATAGGGTGATCTAATCATAAATTCCTAACTGGGAAGATCATGTAACTTACCTTTAGTTAAAAGGCTTATCTTTGCCTTAAGCCAGCCCTGTCCATTGTTCCTGTGCATCTAGGTTAACACACCTTTAAAATAAACTATAACCAGCCTCAAGAGAACTCATAATCTTGCTCACTATTTTGTAATCCAATCCCTGCCTTGCTTTCTCTCTCACCTTCCTATCATCTTTCTTACATTTCTTCCTTTATTTCAAACATATAAAAGAAACTGCAAAACTTTCTCTGGAGCATTTGAGATCTTACTTTCTGGTCATTGTCGTCAGTTTGGGCTCAAATAAACTCTCATAAAAATTCTCTACAAGCTTGGATGTTTCTGACATTGACAGGTGACTTTGATATAAAAGATTTGGGCCAAGGTACATGAATGACTGGTAGCCCATTGCCTGAGCATACTCAGTTTGGCCTCTGCTGCCCATCCCTACTCCAGCTAGCATCTCCTGAGAGCAGAATAAAACAGTATGAACCTTCACTCTCCCCAAAAGTCGTTGAAATGTTATGCTGCTGCTATATTGAAAACTGGTTCTATATAGAGAGAATATAATGGGTTAAAGCTCTGCTAAGTTTCTTGGAATAATCTTCCTCTGCTTGATGAAATCAGAAAAATGCAGGTAGCACAGCAGGCTAAGGAAAATACTAAAGGATACATTGGTATTTTTACTGTGATATGAGCTGGTATTCCTTAACTAAAAGTAAAACGATCGCTACTTGATATCATATATCTCAAACCACAGGTATTTCCCTTCTCTCTGCACATTGGGGACCTAGTTGATTCACTCACTCTTTTCTTATGCCCTTAATTCTGTAACAATCTGGGCCAGTCAGGCATCTCCACTATTCAGGTCAGATGTGAACGTATTGCATTGTTAGTTACCTGGCATATGTAGAACATCAGTCATTTTACAAAACAATTTTGAGGGATTTTGACATCTGCAATAGAGAAGATCCACAAGTCTTTGATTTGATTAGTTGCTTCCTGCTGCCTCCTTCCTGTCAGAGGTACTGAGCTTAAAAATGAGATCAAACTTCTGGAAAGAAATATGCTTTATATAAACGTTCCTACTCATTTTATTTCATAGTTTCCTATGACAACCTTCGCGTCAAAGATTTATTCTGGGTAGTTAAGTTATACAACAAAATATCTAATGTGAATTTTGGCAAGATACTAAGTGGATAACTTGCCAAGAACAGGTATCCATATGGAATAAACAGAAGTAATGAGCATAGGTAAGAGCATGCTCATCAGGGGCTATGCCTCTGAATTCGTTTCCTAATTTGTCCTGATAAAATATCATGAAGCTCATCAGTGCCTCAATCTATTCTTTTAGTAAGATGTGCTTCATAAACAAGCTGATTTTCTCATGAAAAAAATTAGCTGTTTTGGATACCACAATTCATTAGGAAAAAAGGGGTTCTACACTTGAAGGACTCTTTGGGAAATGTGAATCAGAAAGAGAAGAAAAATTAGTTCCAAAAGATCAAGCTTTGTCTGCCAGAGAGGGATAGTCACTTCTAAATATAAAACCCCTCATTTAGCATTGTTCAGGTTTTAGATGAAAAAATACCACAAACATATCAATGGTTACCTATTAGTTCTAGAGAGATTATTTTACTTTTTTTTTTAAGGTTAAGAGTGGTTAGCTGAGAGAGGTGATGTTTTGTGAATGAAGTCATGTTTTTGGCTGTAAAGGAGCAGTATGGTTTCTTGAAGCATCTTTCCATTTGCTTCTATGAGTAAGACATTTTTTGGGGGGAGGTAATATAGAGAAAAGGAAGACTAATCAGATCATTTTCTGTGTTGTGAGATGCAAGATTCTTTCTCTCTAGAAAATGAGTTATTCCCAAAATTTCATTTTAGATTCCTCTTCCTACTAAGTGAAGCTTAAAATTTCGAAGGGATTATTTGACTCCCAATATCTCATGCTTTTGTTAAAATACATTTCAGTGTGCTCCTGTAATTAGCATTAACATCAAATTCTTATTTCTGACTTCAAAGCTTTCAGAAAGCGCAGATTACAGTACAATTTAGATAGAAATGATTAGAGGGTAAGCATCTTCGTAAAATGGGAATAACAGAAAATATGTCTAACAGCTCATGTTATTATGCAGCCCTCAAACTTGTTCTTCCTAAGATTTTGCCAAATATAAGTAAACGTCTGACACTCCAAGTTAACATTTAAAAATACGCATTAGTTTCATAATCACTGCAGTGCAGGAGTTATTAAAGCTACAGAGCAGTTCAGTATGAAAGAAGCCAGGAAATATTCTGCATTATTTTGCTTCCTTAACCAAATAATATTTTATGTGAAATCTTCATTGTCTTCATTTTAGGTGTCACATGCAATCTTCATAAACATAAGAAATATAGCATAGGGTTTATAAAGAAGACTATAAAATTCATGGTGGGATCTATAAAGAAAATTCCAAAAAGATAACTGGAAATCGTTTGACTAGCGAACCTATCTTTACTAATATCTATACGAGATTGTAAGAAGAGGGTTGAATTAGTTTGGCTGTTAGTGGGGTGTTATTACTATTAGAATGAAGATTAAGAAACTTGTATCAGTAGATTTTAATTTACTCTAGGTGCAGACTTGCTTTAGCCTTGGTAAGATCAAGCTAACATTTAATGAGTACCTACTGAGTGCCAAGACCAATGTATTTTTATATTTGTTACCTCTCTTGATCTGAACACCATTGCGAGGTCGAGAGTATATTGGGGTTTGGAGAAATTTAATACAACTTTCAGGATAGTACAGCTTATAAGTGAGAATTGGTATTCATAGCGTGGAGTGCTTGTCCTCCTCACTGTGGTTTCTCTCCAAATACATTCAGTTTTGTAACAGTGAAAGAAAAGTGAAGTAAAAAAAAATAGATTTTCTCATGTATCAGGTAATAGTTTGACTAATGAAAACTGTCTTTCTAAGCAGCCTTTCACAGCTACCACTATCAGCAGTGATACTGAGAAAAAAAACTTCTGCATTCTAAGACTCACATCAGACTTATTTTGAAGTCTTTGCTATCTTATTCCCAGAGAGTTGAGGGAGAGAAACAAGAGAGCTCATCTTTATAATATTTTAAAAGCAGTCTCTCTTGTTGGTGTTTGATTGATGCTGACTAAAGCTCCCCAAGGTTAATGCTGACTCTGCCCCTCAGCCCTACAAAGTTCACTTTGGAGTGACATTAATGATATGTATGACTTTGAGTTAACTAGCATACATGTGTCAGGAGGCGGTGAGTATGTAGTTGAATCTTGCAGTTGTGTTGGTGAATCAGCCTCTGTGGGCTTCTCAGTCAACTGCAGCTTTCATCTGCTTGCCCCATAGTTGCACAGGCTGTACTGGGTAGAGATGATTTTGTCATCCTTTTTGGAAGAGCCTCGTGTAGCTTCTGAATGCATTATATTGTTCCAGACTTCCTAGGACACAATGGATATTCATCCACAACGGCTTGTTTCTTTTTCAATGTATCAAAAACAATCAAGAGAAACAATATCTAGAATCTGATCTCTGCTTCTAATGCATAAATAATTTCTAGCCTTCCATAAAAGGAATGATATATTGATGTCATAGTCGGCACTCGATAAATGCTTATTGATTGATTGCTCAATTGAGTCATTGTGAATGTCCTGAACGACTGCAGAAACATCAAAATGATATCTAATATCCATAACTCATATATCACCTCCAAGTCCTTTCATTTCTTAACTAGTAAAATTTTTCTTTAACTAATCCCCTTCTCATCATTTTAACATTTGCCAACGTTGCCCAAACCATCATCTTTTGTGTTCTGCAAAATTACAAAATTCCTGGAACTGGTCTACCTATATTCATTTTGACCCCTGTACTCTGATCCCTTTTCCATATTCCAGTGAGGGTTTTTTTTTTTTGGTTTTCTATTATTATGAAATTTCAGAATGAATGACCCCACTCTTGCTTTAAGTATGTGAATGGCTTCCCATGGTTCTTAGGATAAGGACAGCTCTCTGCATATACAGTGCTGCTCATTTCATTCACATTGACCTTTCAGGTCCTCATGGATGCCATGCTCTTTCATAGATTCTGTGCTCCTGCTCAGTCCACTGAATACAACTTGATTTCTTCTCCTCTTCACTGACTCATCCTCTAGTTGTCATTTTTTTCATGAAAGCATGACTTTTGTGATAACAATCCCTCTTGTTATATGTTCCCACAGCATTGTATGTCTCTTAGTTTCAGGCATGCATCACAGCTGCAATTTTATATTTCTTTTAGACATTTGATTAAATTCTTTCTCCCCCGGTAGAAAATAAGCTCTACATGGACAGGAACTTTAATGATTTATCATTACTCGAAGCCTAAAATCTTTTAAACAAAATTCTTAAAAAGGTCTTGAAGGCCTTTTGATCTGGCCCTAAGACTACTTCTTCAATCTCATCTCTTAGGAATTATGTCATCTAATTCAGTTACATTTAAGAAAGGTTTATATTTTCTTTTGACCTAAGTTCCCAACTTCACCCCAGCTATCATTTGATTTCATTGCCCACCATTACTGCAAAACTACCTACACAAATGAGGAGCAGTCACTGTTTCTAGTTCCTCAAATTCGATTTTCCACTCAGTCTTCTTCAAACAGTTTTGTATCCTCACCCCATGGTAACTTCCAATGGCTTTTAAGAAGCTAAATGAATTGATCTCATTAGTTTTTAGGATCAAGTTGCTAAATCATCAATTCCATACATTTTTTCAGCTAACTTGCCCTCCCAGCAGCATCAGTACAGTTTACCATTGCCTTCTGGGAAAAGTTTTTTCCCTTTGTTTCATGATCAGCATTTTCTCTTAACTTGCTTTTTACTTCAATGACCACTACTTACATGTATCTTTTGATTGCTCCTTTTTTGTGTGTGACTTATAAATAGTAGACCTCTAGGGCTTGATCTGAGATCCTCCGTTTTTCCCTATTTACATTCATATCCCAAGTGATCTCATTGGTAAAATGGTGTCTGCTACTAGATAATAAGTAGTTTATCAATACATTTTGTATTTCTAGTGAGAGCTCATTGAGCATTTGAAACAAATACTGTTTGATTTTCATTAATGTTATTAAAATACATTTTTTTTGTACTAGCCCAAAATTTGAGGCAGTTTTTAAATTTAATGTGCTGCTTACTCATAAGAATTAAAAACTACAACAGAAATGAGAAAGCACAGCAAAGTCTGAATGAATAAGTTCAAAATGCTACGTCTGGTGGCTCTCTGGGTATTGGGGGTTAGGTGAGCTGATGATAAAGTGTAAAGGCAAGGATACATTAAAAATAATTTAGGGCCGGCGGAGTGGCTCAGTTGGTTAAGAGCTCGCGCAAGAGTTTGAGCTCTGAGCAACAGCGGTTCGATGCCCGGCCCAAGCTGAGTTGCTGCTGAGCTGCCAACAGGTAGCAGGATGGCTCAGCTAAAAAAAAAAATTAAAAAAAAATTTAATATTAATATATTTGCAGAAGATAATCACTGAAGAAGTCTGTGTTTTGTATGAAGTTCATATCTTCAAAAATTCATCTTTTAAGATGAAAGTTACTCAGGAGACATTCCTTACCAGACAATTCATGAAAATAGTTGGGTATGCGAGAGGACTATTTGAGGCAAAGACTGACATACCAAGACTCTTAAATACGTAGAGCTTAGATATATGTGAAATCAAATATTAAAATATTTTTTACTATTAACATTTAGTAGCTTCCTCTTGATGGCACAAAGACAAACAGTACTGAAAGATATTAAAACTTTATCACTGAACTATGGCAATATACCCTGTCAGTCAACACAAGCAGCTCATTGTAATTCAACAAATATTTATTGAGGGCTTATTGTGTGTCCAAGGTCTTTATTCTTCCATTTCTTCCTCCATTATTTCATTTATACATTTAACAATCATTAACTATTTTTAAGATATTATTATTATGGACTCCAACAACATAGAAATGACCAGGACATGGCTTTCCCTCTAAGAAATGCATCAAAATTAACAAAACACCATTTTTATTTTCAAGCAGGATAATAGTGAAAGTATAGAAAGATAATTTCTGATTCTGATAATGAAGATTTTCACAGCAAGTGATTTTGGATTTTGAAAGCATATGAAAGAAGAGAGTTTATCATTCCATTTGTAGCAAAATGTGAAACATTCAAAAGTAAATTTGGCTAAAATATTTGCAATTATTATAGAACACATAGTTTATAATATAAGCAGTCAGTGTGCTTACAAATAATATATATCCTTAACTCTGATACTATTCATAAGATTCACCATGAGTTTAAGAACAACTTTTTGTAAAAAAATATTACATAAAATGTGCACATAAATTGAATTAATCTCAATTAAAGGAACGTTAAACTGTGAAAAAAAAAAGTGCCTATTATGCATTACGAAGGAATTATAATAGATAGTAAATCAATTTACTAGCTGGTGGTGGTTTCCAGACTCAGTTGACTCATTGATTGGTTTAAAGATTTTTGATAAGTCATTTCAAATGAAAAAACATACCTAGCAATCAATTTTGGCACAATATTGGCAGCAAAAATACTTTTTATTTTGTAAAATTTGAAATGGTCCCATGTACATTTTCCAGTGCCTCTTGATTCAGATTTGGCAGTTAAAAAAAAAAATGTCAGAGTACTTTGCCTCCATAATTACACCAAATTCCTTCTAACCTCAAGAAAGAATATTAACAAATATCTCATTTCATTGAGTGCCTTTTGTATTTAAAAATCCTGAGCACATGATCATTAATAAGTTAAACACTGCGCATGTGACTTGTTTTCTGTAAATTCCACACCATAGGACTCTGAGCTCCCTGAAGTCAAATCCCCAGTACCAAGTACAGGCTCAGACATATATAATACAAAAGGTGCTTAGTCAAAGTTTCTGAGAAGAATAGATGGACATGCCAAAATATACTAAGTTAAAGTAAATGGAGGCCTTTTTACAGGTAGTAACATATTAAGGACTGGATCCCCAGAGCATTTCCTCAGCAATCACCTTTGTATTTTACATTGCAACATGTTTTTCTTTTTAAAAGCATTAAGCAAATCTTGTTACTAACAGAAAAGGAAAGGTACTTAGTTTGGGGTGACTCTTGCCTCTGGCATTGCTTCAGGGAAGCCCAAGGAAGTTGATCCACTCCCCTACAGACTTCACTGACTCATGTCTGCCTAAAATATTAGATGAAGGACAATGATGCCACTCTTCTTTTTTTAAAATCTTAAAATGTAGAGTTTTAAAATTGCAAATAAAGATCTTTGAAAGCAGAGACCATTTTTTTGTTTTTTTAAAATTTTTGCTTGCCCGTGCCTAACATAGTACAAATTCAATATATGTGCTTAATTAATAGCTGTTAAATGGAGGAAAAACATGTCATGATTAAATGAAGGAAGCTGTAGAATTATCATCACAAGGTCAATGTTAGCCAGCTATCTGAAATGGTATGTACATGCATGGAAATGTCCAATTTTACTAAGTTAGAATTCTAATGTTTTAAGTTTTACTGTCAAAATTAAACTTAGCAGTGTTGCTATTTATCAGCAAATGTTCAAATCTACTCTTTGCTAGAATTGCATGGACTAGTTGATATATATCTATATCTATATCTACATATGACATAGATATATATATAAATATATATCTATATATATATATATAGATATAGATGATATAGATATAGATATAAATTTTCACTAAGTGCTTTTATAATTAAAGTAACTAGTGAAGCCATATAAATTCCAAGAATTATTTACTTCATTGATGAGCAAATTTGGGTTTTGTAGTTAAACTCCTGATGTCACCAGGGATTTTTCTTAGGGATTATTTAAAACCAAATTATCAAAATAACGATTTTCAAACATTCTATTTTCATTTTTCTTTTTGCGTATGGATTATTTTGTTCCTTGTTTGTTTTGGGAATTAGGGCTTTCCAATGAACCTATGTGGCATTAAAAACTACCTCTAGATATTAAGTTTATATTACAAACAAGCAAAAATTCCCAGTCTGTCAGATATCTTCTCCTAGGATACAAGGAAAAGCAAAATTCAGCTAAACTGCACAATTAATTCGCGATCACTTCTGAATGGAGAGAAAAAGTTGCTTTAAGCTGTTCTGTTCTCCTCCTAGGAACTTAAGGTCAGTTTCAAGAAGCAAAATTACTGTTCTTTCAAAGTTGTTTCTCTTGATTTGTATTCCAATAATTATCTTCTCAGGACTTCTTCCTTTTTAACTTGTAAACTCAGCTTAATAAATCAATTCAAGGATTATATACATGTAAATATACTTACTCTGAGAGCAAGATGGACAGGAAAAGAAATAAAGTAAGACAATTTCCTTTCCTGACCAATGGTTTCACCAATGTATCAATTATTTTTGTTTTACACAAAGGAATCTAAGATTTTTTTTTGCCCCAGAAATTAAGAGAAGTGATTTTTAAAAAAATGCTCTCTCTCTCTCTCTTTTAATATAATGATTAAAATCATTGTCATTTTGCTGGTTCAAGCAGAGGACAAATTCTGGAGATCAAAAGAACAAATTGTTTCTAAAGAAATAAAGCCTTAAATGGTTTTTTTAGTTGTAGCTGACTCAAACTACTGGAATTAGAAGGCTTTAGGAGAAAATAAGAAACATAAACAGTTAAATATACTCTGCTCAATAATATTTACAAATTGAGCCAATATTTGCCTAATTACTGATTTTTATTTTCAACAAAGAGCTCAGAATGTCACCAGGATTTGAGTTTTTTTTATTTTTATTTTCAAGCCAAGGAATACAAGATAGTTATTCCTTTTTTTGTTATTTTGCATATGATACCTTCTAATTTGGGGATGATTTCACAAGAGGGGCAGTATAGTTAATTGGTCAAGTTCAAGAGCTAAAACTGCTAAAATCCTAGCTATATCCTTATCATGTTACGTTTGTGTTAGTGACTCCGTTTTCTCCTCTGTAAAATGGGAATAATAATAGTACCTACCTTATAGGCAAGATTAAACGAGCTATTATAGGTAAATTAAATAAGCAGTACCTGGCATATAATAAGTACTCAATAAAAGTTATTGTTATTCAGAGTATCCTTCTCATTCTCCTAAAAATGCTGTAGAGAATATGTGTGTAAAGAACATTTATTTTATTTTGAGAAGTATTGTGACAAAGATTGCATTAAATGAAACACCTTGAGGTGTTATTCACTGGAGCTGGTGGGAATTAGTATTACCAAATGAGCTTTATGAATCCTCTTCTATGAAAATGCCTAAAACGTGTTTTTGTTTGTGAGAGTTCTGGGAGAGAGAAATCTGCTTGAAAGCTGACTTTCTTGGGAAGTTTACTCAACTCTCAGTTTTTATGGTTATTTTCCTCTATTTCCTTGTTAATCATGTTTCACTGTGTAAGGTGAAGAGGAGATATGTTTGCAGAATAAGGACAGGTTGAGGAAAAAGGAAACATATCACTAGTGTTGTTATTAATTATTCTGCTATTTAGACAGTGATTAAAATGTAAATTTATAAATAGGACCCAATGGCTTTCTGAGTACAATACAGCACTGATTCTGACTTGGGATGCTGAGTTTGTCTTCGTTATTGACAAAGTTTACTTATAACAAGCATATGACTGAAAGGAATCTTAAAGATCAATACCCAATTTTAAAGATGAGGGAAATGAGGTTGAGTGATTTAATTAACCACTACTCCATTTATTCAATAAATACTTATTGACCTACTATGTGTTACTTGCTCTGCTGGGCAATAGAGATACAACTATGAATAAGCAGTCATGGTCTGTGTCTTTTTAGCACTTATAGACTATTGTAGGAAGATAGACAATTACAGTAAAATGTGATGAAGGGAAGCATGGGGAGCTTGAGGAGTGTATAGCAGCAGGAACTAACCTACTATAGGAGGTGAAAGTGGTATCGAATTCTAGTTGAGCGCTGAACATGCTAACTGAGTGGGCAAGTCTCTGGGAGGTTGCACAGCCTATGAGAAGACCTGGGGAGTTGAGCGGCAAGGCATGCAAGCTGCTCAGTTTCACTGGAAGAAGAAGTGTGAGTTGAAAGTGATGAGACGTAAAGCTGGAGACATAGGCAGATTGTGGATGAAAAAGGGGCCACATACTAAACCTGACAAGCTCAAGGGAAGCCTGTGTGGCCAGCCCTACAAACTCAGAGACTGAAAGTAGCCACATAGGATGGTCTGAACACAAAATTCCTAACTAAAAGCAGGTCATGGCGGGTAGTCACATTCTTGGCCTGTAGCTTTCTTGATAAAGGTCAATCTTTACCTTAAGTTTGCATCTAAGATAACATACCTTTCGAAATGTCAGAGGAATCTTTTTTTCCAGACCCCTCAGTGCACATACACCACACCGGAGCAGATCACAAACCCCCCATTGTTACCTTATTCCCTGAATACCATCTCTAGGTGCTGTAAATGTTAATTATTAACTATCCTGTACCCACCAATGTAAAAGAAGTATGTGTCTCTCCATTTTACTTTTTATCCAATCCCAGAGATTTCCCCACTTTGCTTTCTTCTACCCCCTTGATCTACCATCAATGGATTTCATGTAACCCTCCTTACGTATGTCTTCTCCTTTGATTCTAATGTATAAATTCAGCTACAAAACCGCCATTCTCCGGGGTATTTTCTCAATCCATTGAGATTTCGCTTCCCAGAAATGGTCATCAGTTGGCTCAAATAAACTCATAAAAATTCTCTACAGGTGTGGACCTTCTTTACGTCAGCAAGATCATAGTTGGCTGGATAAAGCATATTTTGGTTATCACGAGAAGAAAGTTAAATCTTTGGAGAGTTTTAAGCAGAGAGTAACATACTGAGATTTGTATTCAGATAATTCTGGCTCTGGCCTGGTGGATGGATTTAGGGGCGTAAAACAAGGGTCAAGGAAGCCAATGGGTGGTTCTTGCGGAAGCCCGATGAGCCTCCATGGTAGCTTAACTGACTGCCTATGGATAAATGCTGCTGATGTCATTTCTAAGTCTTGTTTTCAGACTGCTAGTACTTGGATTGTTACATTTTCTTTTGACCCAAGTTCCTAAAAAATAGCCCTTAAAAAAAAATCTCCTTTTCTCTTTATTAAACCAAGAATTTGACATAGCATAGCCTTGTATATTGTAGGAGGAAAATGATTAGCTTAATTGTCTTGGCTGGTGTTTTTCAGCCAACAGCTAATTCTTACCTACACGGCACTATTCATCTTTTGTCTGTTAGATTTATTTCGTGTTTTTTATTCCCACTGCCATTGCCCTACTTAGGTCATCATTACGTCTCACCTGAACTATTGCCATAACAGGCCAACTCATCTCCCTTACTCCCAAGGCTTTATTTCCTCATATTTAGCTTCACATTGTGCTTTAAGATGTCCCTGCTCAGATACTTCCAGAGGTTTCCCTCTGCCTACAGGAGAAATGTTAGCCATTGTTGCATATGCTCTTAGAGCCTGATCTTCATACACCTCACTCTGCTCCCCAAATACATCCCTCACATTATCTCTCTACCTTTGCATAGGTCTTGAACAGCTTTCTCCACTTTCTGAAATCCTAATCCTTTTTCAAGGTCCAGGACAGAAGCAATTTTTTAATGTACTTTCTACAGTTATGCCAAGTTATTATTTATTTCTACAGTTATTATTCACTCAGGGGTCTCACAGGTGAGCTCCTGGATTTTCCTCTTACTGTTGATACATATACACATAACTCATCATCCCTATGAGTTTATTAATTCTTAGGGAGTCAGAGTGACTTCTTTTCTGTATCCTCCTCAATACTTTGCCCAGTGTCTTGAAAGTAGTGGACATTCAATAAGGACTTATTTAATTGAACTGATGTCATTTTTCATGCCAAATTTAAATGTTTTTTAATATGGAGTTATTTTGTTGGCGAGCCAAAATGCTTTTAGGAAATGGTATAATTTATGGGCAAAAATGAAGGTTGTAAAAATGATTCTGATTTTTTTAAAGTGCAGCATATAAAGGGAAGAAGTTAATGTTAATATTTCAGCATGAAAGCTACCCAGTGAGTAAATATAAAATTTAAAGTAGAATTCCTTCATTAATTAAATATGTGTTAAATATTGTTATATGTTCCATTCACTATTATAGACTGTTGAAAAATACAGACAAGATCTTTGTTATTTTGGAATTAATTCTAGGTAGGGAGACTGATGATCTAGCCACATCTGAAATTGTTTCATAGGCATTGATGTCTGTAAGGTTTTCTATAGGCAGCCCCATAAAAAAACACTTTTCTATGTTATAAAAAAGTTATAATCTTTTTTACTTGGATTGTATTACCACATGTGTACATTCCATACAAGCATCTGTTGGTATGGGCACTTAGTATAGGTACCAAAGCACTTTGCTAAATTGACAGCTAAGTCAGAAACCACAGACATCTAAGCAAGAGAATGTGCTATATTCACTATGTCGAAGTATGGTTAAGGTCTGATCACAAGAGAGAGTGTATCAAGAAATGCTTATGTGCACCCAAGCACATAGCATCACAAAATGGGCTAGGTCTGATGCCAGGCTGGGAAATGCAGAGGCTGAGAGAAAGGCCACATATTTAGATGCTTTGGCCATGGAGCAGTAAAGAAATGCTGCTGCATTGGGACTGGCCCACATGCCTGGTGTTGTTCCTGCAACAAACTGTTAACGTTTTTGTGGACCAAAGGCCATGAAACAGAGCGAGAGAGTCTCAGCCCAAGAAAAAGGACTGGAGGGAAACGGGATCCTGGAAGTGAGAGTCTGTGCAGAGTGAATAGTTGAGAGAGTGGGTGCTGGGGGTATGGTCAGACGAAGGAAAATTTGTGTCCAGAAAAGTGAGGTGAGAGACCTCCAGCAATGGAGAAAGAAGTCTCAACACTCTCTCTCTCTCTCTCTCTCTCTCTCTCTCTCTCTCTCTCTCTC
>NW_017731910.1:257047-266873 GCF_001890085.2 Hipposideros armiger | reverse complement strand
GGCTTCTGGACGGCCGCTCACTGCGGCTGCTGGCTGCTCACGCTGGCTGCTGGCTACATACGGTAGCCCATGGCAACCCACTGCCACAGGGGCTGTAGTCGCCAGCGACCCACGGGCAGCCCAGCTCCAGGTTGAGCCGTTGTTCAGCATCCTAGCTGTGGAGGGCAGTGTCACTGGCCCTCACATGTGGGATCCGAACCGGGGCCCACTGGCGTCCCAAGCCAGTTCCCAACCATCGCGCCACTCGGCCTGCCCCAAACTTCTTTTTTAAGTGATGAGTTTATATTTCATGCCTTTTAAACCAGAGAAAGTCAGTTATTCATCAAGATTCATTACTAAAGTCAGTGAGATTGCATTTTATAACCCTCTCTTTTTTACATCACATCATTTTATTTTCTCTGTAGCACTGTAGTTCTCTTGTTTATTGTCTGACTCTCAGTATTTAGTGTAACCTGAATGAGCGCAAAATTCCTTCTAAATTTTTGTTGTTGTTCTCTGCTATAATACCTCTAGAACAGTGACTGGACTCACAATAGGCACTCACTAAATATTGGGCACATAAATAATAAATGAAGAGAGAGACTGGACAAGATAAACTGTTACAGAAGATTGAGACTAAGTGATGGAAACCTGGACGAAGGTTTTCTCCGCAGTAGGAGAGAAAAAGCACACCCTACGATGAGTTATGGCAGAGGACTCAATAGAGGACCAAACAGGAGGAAAATGGCTCGGGCAATTCCAAGATTTTGAACTATTTGCTTGGGAGATGTTGGTGTTCCTCCTAGATTCTGGAAATAAGAAGGAAGAAGCTAGTTTGGGGTGCTGATGTTTTTAGCTTTAGCTAGATAGAGCTGTTGTGTTAGTGAGAGGATCCAGTGGATGTGGCATTATCAGGTGTAACCATCACAGAGGGTGAGAAAGCCAGGCTCTGCTAGGGATATGGTGTATCTTTCAATAGTTTACCATTCTGAGGCCTGAGACAGCCTGCACTTAAAAAATTAAATTGTTTTTTAATGTTTTGAAGAGTGCTGGATGGTGGGATATAGTCTATTTTCTATTGCTTTTTTCCTCATGAAGTCGGTTATTAAGTGTGGAAAACAAGTGACCACAAGGATTGCATAGACCCCTAAGGAGGCAAAGGTGGTGGCCCATCCTAAGCCTCCCTTCCCCACTGCTGCCTGTTCCTCAATCCTTCTTAGCATTTTCCCCAAGTGGCTCTGGACGCTGCTTAGGAAACTACCTTTGGCCGTATTTGTGAGGATTGCCGGCTTCAACTAAGCAACCATTCAGTTGAACGAAGTAGAAGCTCAGTGGAGAATGTATAATTGCCAAGTGAAGGTTTTTTTTTTTCTTTCCTTTATTTTTTTCTCCTGCTCTGCAGATCCAGAGGACAAAGAGGAGAACTGTGACAAAATAATGTTTTCCCACATCCCCCTAGCGCACAAGGATATAGTTATAAAGACAATTTGAGTTTTAAGGATGCCGTTATCCAAATCTAGAAGCATTTCTATTCTTAGAAATAGAAATAATGTTTTCATTGATGGTATCTTCAAACACCAGTAACTTTCTTTTTGAAAATCTCAGTATTGCAATTATAAAATGTAGGATACAAGATAAAAAATGAGAAACTTTCCTATTCATAATAAGAATAGCAAAAAAATATATACTGTGTTTGTGTACCTTAGTGGGATTTACTATAGGTAATAGAAGAAAAATTCCTTTGCAATGGAAACCATATGATGTTTCCAGAAAATGAATCTATTCATACAATTCATGGAGACTCGTCTTTATTAGTGAAGCTTAATTAATGAATGAATACTCAGACTTGCAGAATTTATTCTAGACCACTGCTTAATCTAATTAGAGTGGACTTGCTGTAGGAAATAATTTTGTACAGTAATTCACTGGGTGTTCTCTGTATGATCATTATTCTATGTCTAATTGTTGTGGACTAAATATTTGTGTACCCCTCACATTCAGATGTTGAAGCCCTACCTGCAATGTGATAGTATCTGGAGGTCAAATCTTTGGGAGGTAAATAGGTTTCCATGAGGTCATGAGGGTGGAGGTCCCATAATGGGATTAATGTTCTTGTAAGAAGACAAAAAAAGACCAGAGCTCTCTCTCTCTCTCTCTTTACCTTGTGAGGACACAACAAGGTGTTCCTTCAGGAACCAGGAACCGAATCTGCTTGTACCTTGATCTTGGACTTCCCAGCCTTCAGAAATGTTAGATATAGATGTCTGTTTTTGAAGCCATCTAGTATACAGTATTTTGTTATAGCAGTCCCAGGACACTAAGACAGTACTGTTTCTCAAATGTAAGTGTTCATAAGAAGAATCTGGAAGCTTATTTAGTACATGTATTCCTGAATCCAACCTAAAGAAAATCAAATAAGTCTAGGATGCATCTATCCCAGTATTCTTCTTTTTAAGTAAACTTCAAAGTGATTCTAATGCAGGCTCTTCTGGGCAATAATTTGCTAAACAGTATTTATAGCAGAGGTAAGCAGATGATTGTTGGTGGTTCAATAGGTGGGAGGGGAGGAAGGAAAGGGAGAAGGGAGTTGCTCTGACTTTGTCCTTCAACTTCCTCAGTATTCCATATTTCATATATTCGTGCTCCTTTTCCATCTAAGGAGCATACTGAAAATTACCTGATTCCCTACCTACATATCGCGTGGCAACAAACACAAATTTAGGATTTTAAAAGGAAAAATGTGGGGAGGGTGAGCACTCTATAACACTTCACCCTTTTTCCTACCAGGGCTTCATTTGTTCAATAGCTACAGGAAAGTTCTCTTTCTTCTCAAGTTACTGCATTATGTTCAAGAAATCTTAGCTAAGGAAGGGCTTTTCATAGGCAAAATTATGAAGTAGGCAAACATTATAATTGTTTACTCTGTCCACTTCTCATCAAACTGGATGAAGTTAGCTATTCTTAAAAAAAAAAATGAACCTATAAATCCATTGTGTGGGAAGGGTAGTGCACTACATGGACCTAGAAATATGTGATCTTTTTTATTCCTTAAATGAAATGTTTTAGTTTAAAATTCAGAAAATTTAAGGAACCAAGGCAGGTTCTGGAAGAAATGTTTTGAGGGAAAAGTGAGGCTTTTAGCCTTCCTTCTTGAAACATTTTCCCCAAGGGCAGGCCTTGAGCAAGTCTATGGAGGAGATGGGCTAGGAATCTGAGTTGTATGTCTTGGTGCCTTATTAATTCTAATGGTCTGGCCACCAATACATCTAGACTTGACAGTAATCACTAGGATTAATGCATCAGCATGTAGAGGTTTTGTTGTTTATTTGTTTGTTTTTTTTTTAGAAAATAATAGGATTCTTCAAAATAGAAACCTGTAATTATATTCTCCAGATCTCATTTTTTTTTCTTGAGGCAAATTCAACTGTTCTGACCTTGTAGTGCCATCTCCTGAATTAGCATGTATTTTGACATATTTTGTGAAATCAGTTTCCGTCAGGTTGTATTCATCAACACATGGTGTGCTGAAACTGTTAAGCAAAATGCAAAATATTACTAATAACCTATCTGCTATATATGATTAACAGTCAAAAGAAACAGTCCTTACCAGATGGAGGGACAGATCTGTGATATCCATTCATTTTTTTATGTCCATAAAATACTTTAGCACAAATCAGAGAAAGGATTTTAAATAAAGCCTCATATTTCAGCTCTTTGGTTGTCTGAAATGAAATATAAATTCATGCAACCGAGTTTTCCTGCCTGTGGGAAAGCACCCATGTCAGAGAATCATGAGATGTGGGTTTTCCCAGAGCAGCTCTACTGAGTCTTTGGACTCATCAGCAGGTCACTTTGATCCTCTTGTTATTGGTATGTTGTCCTTTCTCAAGTTGTTGTGTATATATAATGAATAAATGCCCAAATGTATAAAATGATGAGTTTCTTAAAGTAAGATGAATGACTACTTCAGTTTGGTAAAGAAATTTCAAACTTTTACTCGTCTACAAAACATTTTTACCAGCTCCTTTTCCTGGTGGGAAGTAGTTAGGTTGTAAGAGAAATGCTACTCACCTCCACGCTGGCTCTTTGTGAGACTATATTCCTGCCACTGTGTTTAGTTTTGTAGGTTGCGATGTTCATTGAAATCAGGCTCCAGGAAATATATTTCACTCCCATTTTCACACCTGGTGTTTATTCCTCAGCTTGTTAATAAGCCTGCATCATCATAGACTTTTCTGATTCTTATTCCCCCCCCCCCTTAGTTCTAGTTAATTGTAAATAATTTTTTCAGTTTATGTCATCCATTTGCATTTCTTTGTCCCTCAGAAGAGCCTGTGACTGGCTGGGGATGGAGAAAGGCTGAGCCTCAGAACTCTACTCAAGGTCACATTTCACTAGTCATTGGTTTCCTTTACCAAAGCATGTTGTTCTACTTGGAGCTCAGAAAATATTGATTGAATGAAATGAAGCCCAGCCTAAAACATAAATTGGGAGGCAATATAATTAGTAATAAACAGAAGAGGCCTTATAAGAAAGTAAGTTTTAAAATTCTAGTTCTTGCCTTGTTAACACCTTGAACTGAGAAAAATTACTTTATCTCTCTGGGTGTCCATTTTCTGTTCTTTAAAATGAGGATCAAGTACCTACCTCAGAGGGTTCTTGTAAGTATGAAATCAGATAATCCATGTAATGTTTTAGCAGAGCTCTCACACATGGCAATTGGTCAATAATATCATCTGTTATTATGACATATCATTAGTTTTCTCACATCACCACCCCAATGTCTCCATGGAGTGTCAGAATATCTATATTGGAAATTTATAATCTAAATCCATCTGTTAAATGAAGGAATGGAATTTTTGTTTGGTGGGTCATTCTGGTAACCTCTTCTCTAGACTTTTAAGTTTGCTTTTTGGAATACCTTCAACTTCATATATGATTGTGAGATTTTGTATGTGTTTTAACATTTTTTGTGTCCCCAGTGCATGTCCTGAATTTTGTTTTGGTTGTAATAGGTGCTTATTAAGTATTTATTGACTGATTGCTTCCCTATTAGCTACCTTTCCTTTCTGGAGGTAATCTCTTTTTAGGGGAGTCTCCTCAAGTTGTTATGCTCTTAATAAGCTATGTATATTGTTGTAATGTTTTTCTAACTCTATGTCTAGTATCATGGTTTTGACATTTTCTGTTTGGTGTACACCTATATACTTCCAGATTAATTTCCTCAAATGTTGTGTGTGTATGTAGGGGTGGGGGTGTGTAATGCTCCACAGGCAGTGATAATGAGGTAAATTCTGGTAAAGAATGAAAAAGGAGAGCTTCCTTGGGCTTTCTGTGGAGATACCCTCTCTCTACATGGTTTTATTTTCAAACTTGATGTTTTAGTTTACATTTGTGTAGATTATAACTGATTGTTTCCCAATTTTATCTTTCCGTCCTGATCTTAAAGCACAGTGTACAATTTTCAGTTCCATAAAAAGATTGCTCATTTGGAGGAAATATAGTCTGTGTAGACATAGACTTCTTAGAATGCCTCAGTCCAAGAGAGAAATCACAAGTATATTAATGGCCTACTTTTCCTACACACCAAGAAAATTGATTTCCCCTTTGTTTCTAAGGAAAATCATTTTGAGGGTACTCACCACTATGTGATGAATGGCACTATAAAAAACACGAGCTTTCGGAAGGGAGAATACGGGTTTAAAAATTATTTATTCCATGCAGCCTAATGCTATGCCCTTAAAGATATATCCAGTTTTGGAATGCCACTCCGTTTTACTGTTTCCTTAGCTTAATCTATGTTTCTATGTACAATCTAATACCAAGCAGGAAAGAAGACAACATTAAATTTTGTTTTTAGCTGATGATTCACTTTACTCTGAGTCTTATATTTTCTGGACTTGCCAAGTGTAACCCAGGAACTTATTTCATGATTTATGTCATTTACTCCTCTACTGACTAGCAGAACTTACATTTTAATGTCTGGGGCTTGGAAAAACAATTGAGTGAAATGGTGAGTATACCAATGATGAGCGTATCTTCTACCAAGACATTTGCTTAAGAATCTTAAAAGAAGCCTACACATGGATACCCTAGAACCAGATTTTAAGTGAACAAAGCGAAAACCTGTTTCTCTCTTGTGGTTGTTTCAGGCTTTTCTATTTTTAAAGCAATCTTCACATATGGTAACTCCATATAAACCTGAATATATTCTATATTGATATATGCATGATTTCAGCTTACTTTTCATGAAACAGCATAGTGATGAATTCAAGCTTAATTCTACTGGCTTTTCAAGTTGCTTTAGTATGAAGGGGCTACTGTGTTCTAACAGAATTATTATGTCATGTCAATGTGTACATCTAAACTACACACACTATTATATTCCTAGCACATTCTATTAATTATGGAAATCACTTTCATTTCAATAGTGAAATTTACATGACAACAGCTTCTGGGGCTCAGTGGAGCATCAGACCAGCGTGTCACAGAATTCCTTTGTTGTGTGGGTGTTGACAGGGTTCTGTTGACATCAAATTTGCAATGAAAATGTCTTATAAATGTGCACCCACATAGAGCATTACTTAGAAGGGATCATCTCAATATTCACATAGGCCATTAATGTCAAAGATGGAAAATTTTTTCACACTTACATTAGTAAAATAAGTTATTAATAATCTATAATCACACATATAGATGAACTGACAGATGTGTCTTAAATATTTAGATAAGATAGCCAGATATAGAACTGTCACCTCTGTTTTCTCTCCTGTAACTGAATACAGTTTTTGTGTTCTACAAGTCCTGTGTAAATATTAGATGAAGACTGTGTGTACATCAGGCAAGTGAATGGTCCAGAGGGGTTACGATAGGGAGTAAGTAACAAGACAAAATAGAACAAGGGGGAAATTAGGCTGAGTATTACAACGACGTTCTTAATAGACAGAACTATTAGACTGTGAAATAGACTTTCAAAGGCGCTGGAAGAAGTCATTACTTGAGACATTTAAAATCCGACTGGACTGAAGTACTCCAAAACACAGTGTGCTGTGGGGACCAAGCCTGCATTGGAAGTGGAAGGAGGAAGATGACCTGATAGCTTCTATGGTCTCTGTGAACACTATAATTGTCTTCACTTTTATGTGTTCAGTCTTGGTGGATAATCTTCCGTCATTTTATGCTACTTTTTTTGGGAGCAATTTCAACAAATTCACCTAATGCACAATTGGATGCATTTAGCAGCATCCCAGAAGAGATGAAAATGCACAATAAATTCAGTGTAAAATAGCAAACCAAGGCAACTATGAGTAAATGCTACTCCTTTTTTGGGAGTAACTCCCTCCCCATAAATTGCACCCTAATCTAATGTCTGCCTGGCTTTCAATGGAGATTAGGTATTAATTTTCACTTCTTTTGTTTAATGGTGTCTTGGGATGATGTTAAGTGCAGAACAAATTGAAATATTTCATCCCCAAGCCAGCAGGTAGCTAGTACCCTGAAAAAAATCTTGCATCATTTTGTGACTGATGTCTGTTAGAGGAGTGGACAAGAAAGAGAAAACAGTTTAATTTAAAGAATAGAGTTTGACGTGAAATAAGGAAAAGGGAAAGGTATCCAGGGAAGCTGTAAAATTGTTATTGCTGAGGATGTTTCAAAATAAGGCCATCATCAATCTTGTGTGGTTCTGGTTGACCCCTTGCCATGAGGTAGAGAAGTGAGGCAGGTGACCTTTTGACAATTGTCCTAGTTCTTCCGTTCAATAAAAAAATATATATTAATTTAAATTTAATGAAAACTCAATTTTATCCTATCTTTGCATTTGTTTAACCTACTAGTTTTAATTGCAGTGACATAAATTTGGAGATGGGCTCATTTTGCTGTCTGGTAATTGTGAGGTAAATCATCTGATTTACACTCATTTGTTTTCATGTGTACATCACCACTTTGAAAAAAGAAGATATACAAATGAGAGGCTCATATAATATATTTTCATTATTCATAATATTTTCTGTGTATGTAGCTTTTCATACATGTTCTCAACTTACTGGTCACATATTTCTGCAGTGTGAAAAATAACATTCATTTTAAATAGAGAGGCATCTCCCCAAGTCCCCAAATGTAACCTAGTCCTTGTGTTGGCATAATTTTCTGTCATTTAGATTTCACATTTCATTGGCAAGGATGTAGATCACAGAACAAAAGGTTTTATACTTAGATTTTTGTGTGTGTGTGTGGGGAGGGGAGTGAGGACTTGTCAATCCTAAAAGGTATTCTTACCTCTTATCCTTCCTTTTACCCCAATGAATGTAGATATTCTGGAATTTTCATTCTTTTATTTGTGAAAAATAAGTTTCAATACTTCTTCTCCTCAGTTTCCATCCTGAGCACCTGTGTTATTCTGAATATAAAGCAAGATAGCCTTAAGGCATATCTATTAAAAATATTCTTATACGCCTGCTGGATGATCAGAATCTGAAAGGATGCACAGGTGGGAGAAATCTTTGTAAACACAGGACACTGCCATTATGAAAGGGAAAATATCACTTTACTAAGATCTGGTGTGCAATAGCTTCCAAAACCTATTCAAATTCTATTGGGCTATTTTGAGGTGGGGGGAGGGGGGAGGAAAAGTGCATAGCACTATAGAATCATTAACTCATGATTAATGAGTGTCCTAAACATCTTCAGTAGGAATTGTATAATCCACAGGAGTTTAGTATAATGGCAATCTAATTTTTTTATCACGCCAATATTAAATATAGTTACATAATTAGGTTTCAGGTAACAGCCTTAAAATATGTGATCGGGTGAACCAAAGCAGACTTAGATTTAGGTAAATGAATAATGTTTCACTACACATAAATGCTATTTTCCTCAATGAAACATAACGCAGCTCTACTGAACAGTTCGAAGGTCAGATGGCACAAATTGAAGCAAAGAAACTCAAAGTAATGAACTATTGCTGAGGCTCTTAATTTACAGTAACTTCAACTCACATTAATGTCAACTTTGAATATACAGATATGTAACTGTCTCTCTCTATATGTCAAACATACCACTATTCAAATAACAGAAATAGTTTATTAGCAAATTAGCTGAGCACTTGACCAAGGGTCATTAGAAGTATTAAGTTTTGTTATTATCAAAATGTACAATGCTTTAAAATACTTAAAGCTCAGAGTCATGTCCCCTTTAAAATATCTACCTAAAAGTGTTATTTATACCTTGGGGAGTATTCCACATTTGTTAACGGAGGGAAGGAACTATCGATAGAAGGAAATCTAAACGAAATCCTTAAGAAACAATCTTATTGGATATATTACCTCGTCTATTTCTGGATCGAAAACTCTCCCGCCCTCTCTGAGTTATCTCACTGCCAGATAAGAAAATGGTACAGGATGGATGAATTGATAAGCTCCCAGTCTGGCTTTTTTATTTTCCCCTCAAGCCAAAGGGAGCAAGGGGCATGAGTTAGGGATCCCTTCCAAGTGTGTTTGAAAGCAGAGAGAACCTCTGGACGGCTATGGCTGCAGAGCTTATCCCGGCTGCTTCCCACCTTGCCTGGCAACCTCCACACCCACATGAAACAGCCAGGGTGGCAACCAGTCATCGCACAGTTTCCTGTGCACAAAGCCTAACGAGCCCCCAAATAGAAACGTATCCTGAGCCCAGAGCAGGGCTGGAGGTGGTTGGCTAATGAGCCTGCTCGCTCTGGGGGTCTGCGAGTACTAGTTGTCCCTCCACCTCTCTCGCTCAGGACCCAGATCTGTGCCCTGAAACCTGGCTCCCTCCCGGAGACTCAGAAGTGCGCGCACACCCACAAACTCTACTCACGCACACCCACATC